>NW_027526295.1:189038912-189096412 GCF_048455015.1 Haemaphysalis longicornis | reverse complement strand
AGCCGTTTGTTATTATAAGCGGCCTTGCACGGGTACTGGGAATGCTGGGTCTGCATTGAAACTTTCACTGCGACCTCCAAGGCCGAACCATGAATGAAAAAGGAGCAAATAATGGTACTCACAGGGAAGCTTATATTCTTTCGCTTGTGTTCATCACAACCTCCGTTCCTAATCACCCATTCCCCCTCATCTGACCATGGGGTCTCGTGATCCAGACTACCTAATAGTGCGGCTAGTACTACACGTTTAATTCTCTCCTTGCACACCTAGACTGCGTCGACAGGTGTGAGTAGGATGACGAAAGCATTGTTTTTGGAAATGGCGAACAGAATATCACTTGGTAGCGCGCCAGTAGCTATTGGCCGATTCCTTGCATTGCTTATGAGGAGATAGATAGAGAGAGAGAGAGAGAGAGAGAGAGAGAGAGAGAGAGAGAGAGAGAGAGAGAGAGAGAGAGAGAGAGAGAGAGAGAGAGAGAGAGAGAGAGAGAGAGAGAGAACTTTAATGAATACTGACGAGGTTAGCCCCACAAACGGCGGTTCGTGCTAATTCAGATGAGGTGAACATAGTGAGGTGAAATAAAAACGGAAAAGAAAAGGGGAAGACGTGCGCAGCAACAGTTTATGAGGAGGATCAGGCAGGGACAATGGCGAGGCAAAGGAGATTTACCCGTATGGCGTTGTCCCGCATTTCGCCAGTCATTCTTTCCTTTGGTGCCGCAAGTCTGGGATATATGCACAAACGCATATTTTGTTATTAATTCACGCCTTTTTTTCTGCGTCGAGCGGATGAGTAGTTCGGGCTATTATTAAATCACGCCGAAGATTCTTGCGTTTTTTTTTTTTTGAGAACGTCACTTGTTCTTTATTTTGAGCTATGTATTTTATCTGCTTTAACCCGGGGTGCAGTATTTAACCAGGTGTGCCGTAAATGTCGTGTTGCTTTTCATTGCAATCCTCCTTTCAGTGACAAGTTAATCTGAAACATCTTCATCATCATCGTCGTTATCATCAGAACCATGGAGATCATCCTTTTTGCGTAGACGTGTCTTAAACAGACGTGCGAAGACGTGCCTTCGAAGACGTGTCTTAAACAGTTTTCGCTATAAAAATGAACGAGAAACGTTGTTAAAAAGGCATAACAGCGGAGTAGAATGTCTTTCCAGGTTCAGGAATCAGTTGCTACGTTGAAGTAGTAACGCTCATGACAAGGAGTAGTATTGTTGCGCCGTATATATGATGCCTATCTCATACTGCAACTCGCTTGCACTTAAACCCGTGCTCCATGTCTGAGCGTTATCAGCGATTAACGTGGAAAACTGGGGGTGTTGGTACATAATCTAGGCAAAACAGCGCAAAACAAGACCACGACAGAGAGAGATAGACGTAAGGGACTGCGATGAACTAGCGACTGGTTTTATTTGAAAGAGATCCAATATATATAGCCGTCCAACCTAAGGTTTATGTGCGCAGCGTAGAAAATTTGGTTTTTTCTCAGACAGGGTGATAGAGGCCATGCTGACGCATACCTCACCAAGCGTTAGGATCCGTTATGATTCGATAATTTAGCGTGAGAGCCGTGATTAGCACTTTCTAATGATGCCAGTGTGTTGTAATTCTGGCAAACAGTCTCTGTAATTCGAACAATGGCTTGCCAGATAGCCCTCCGCATCTGTCCCCTCCCGCGCATTGTTTACATTGTTTGCTTGCTCCCTTAGCCTATCGTTGACGCATCAAAGAATTCGAGGGAGGGGAAAGATGCGGAGAGATTCCTGGCAAGCCATTCTGTTTGCCAGAATTACAACACACTGTCATCTATTAGAAAGTGCTAATCACAGCTCTCACGTTAAATTATCGAATCAGAACGGATCCTAACGCTTGGTGAGGTATGCGTCAGCATGGCCTCTATCACCCTGTCTGAAAAAGAACCAAATTTTCTACGCTGCGCACATAAACCTTAGGTTGGACGGCTACATATTGGCTCTGTTTCAAAATAAAACCAGTTGATAGTTCAGCGCAGTCTGTTGCGTCTATCTCTCTCTGTCCTTGTTTTGTTTTGCGCTGTTTGCCTAGATTATCACCGATCCACTAAGATGCGCCGATGTGAACATACGAGGTGATCATAGTAGGTAAAACCCCATTGTTTCCTGAGGCGTTGTATGCGGGAGCGTGTGTCTCTGGATAACCCCATCACGAAAGACCTGCCTCTACTCAAAAATGCAGGGGTATTGAAATTTGCATATTTCACCTCACAACGATGTCTGGAAGTGTCGCAACTTTCGGACTAGAAGACCCCATCTTATTTACTTGTGCGAAAGTAGCGGCAGTGTTTGCAGTTGTAATTCGGATATCTAACACGGGCGCAACGCCTCTAGGAGAGGTTGGAAATAGGGTTCATATTTTCCGGCGCGGTTTCTGATCGATAGCTGTGACCAGCCACTGAGAAAGCTGGGAGCTGTACGTTTCGTACATAACACTGGCCTCTCGCACGTGCCATCCTGATTGCTTCGCGATCTCTCGTTATAACCCTGAACTCCCGGAGCGAGCTTCTCCAGTGTTTGTTTGCTTGCCCTGACCGGTACCTTCGTGGTCAGAGAAGGTGAGTTCGGGCCTACGGCGACGCAATTGCCTCCACCGAAGGTTCACGAGGCTCAAAGCGGCTGCTGTATACCGGGCCAGCGCCTCAGGGCTTAGGATGCATAACGAGCAATCGCGTATGGGGAATTTCGGCACCCCGTGTCATTGGCGTGTTCTTTTTATTTCTGGTACCTTAAACGCGTGGGGACAGCTTTCGAACGTTGAAAGTTCAGGGAACTGCGGCATATTGGATTCCATACATGATGGCGTGAGGAAAACTTCATTGCAAATATTGATTGTTAGAAGTGTAGCGTCGTTGAGCGGTGATCCCGGTTCAAGGATGCAATGGCGGACGATATCCGGCGGGCCCAATCATCCAACTGTTGCTGGTCTTGCGGGGAAGTGCAGGACAGAGCAGTATTTAATATGAGTGTGTGGGAATGGGTACGGAGTTGAGCTTATTTTATGTTATCGGGAATTTCCAGACTGAACAATGGAAGTGGGACTCTTGAAAATCGGGCAGTTACTCAGGCGATAAGGGTTTCAGTGCTAGTATGGAAAGGTGCGTACTTAGATAGATAGATAGAGAGAGAGAGAGAGAGAGAGAGAGAGAGAGAGAGAGAGAGAGAGAGAGAGAGAGAGAGAGAGAGAGAGAGAGAGGGAGAAGCTTTTATCTAGCATATTTGTGCACGGGAGGCTTTTGTATTTCCAGAATTCTAGGCAGATCTGTTCCCTCTCTGCCAGCACGAGCTTTAGTCGAGGAGGAGCAAAGATGGTATGAAGTACCCTCAGTTCTCCCGGGGGGCGTATTTCCAAACGTTTCGCGGCACACAGCACCCACGGGATATGTCTCTTCGCGTGATGCAGAACGGTAATTAAATGTCGTAATTGGCTGCGCCCCAAACCTAAAGCGACCTAAAACATACCAAATCACAATTATTAACAAAAACAACATGTAGATTTGTTTTTAGAAAAAAAAACTTTTCTGGGGCTCGAACCCGAGCTCAGTATTCTACATCGAGGCCACAGAGCCTGAACGGTAGGCTCGTTTTAGCAGGCCCTCAAAACAATAGCGCGCGCAGTGACATCACACATGTCACGTGAGTACTCTGTGTATCGAAGCGTTTGGAAACACGCTTTCGGGGGTCCAAACTACGGTCAATAGGGCCGCACTGTACGCAGAACTTGCATTGCGGCGGATGATGCCTAAGGAATTGCATATGGAGTCGGACCGGGTGAAGTAATGTGTTGGTTTGTAGTAAGAGAAGTGCGGAGCCGTCTTTTTTACTGTATTGGCCTCGAGGACATACCGTGGCGCCACCTACGAGAGACGTCACTTGTAGGACGCCGAATCGTGCTGTCGTCTGCTACAACACATTTCCCGTGCGTATGCGGAAGCGTGTTTTTTTTTTTTGTTGTTGTTGTGGCCGCCGTCTCGCCCGCTCCTTGTGGATTTGATGCAAATTACCAAAAAAGTTGTCTGTAAACCAAATAATTCGGGCAAGCAATCAGCGACTCGCTTGTTCTCGGCGGCACCGCCGCGTGTAGGTAGTTGGCTACCATCGCGACGTATACAGCTCTTACATACGCAGCCAGCTAACGCCAAGGACGATGCAACTGATGCCGAAAAATGTACGCTGTAGATTCATTATGAAATACTTGTGACGGGACGTGTGTGTGCAAGGAAACACCTTGCAACAGCGACGGAAACGCGACGCTCACTTATGATCTCACCGCGCGAACTGCTCGTATTGCCTGGTAAATGAATGACGCGGGAACGGTGATCAGATCGCTTCGCCGCACATGCATGCTTAAAAGTATTATTATGGTCTGCAGTTTGGCTTAATCAGTGCCTATTTCCCCCACGGTGTTTTTATAGTCATGCCCGGATTCGATTAACGATCACTGCCGTAGACTCTGCACGGCTGATGTTTACCCTTCGCGGCTTGTCCGCAATGTATGAACGGTATGAACGCGAGTTTTTAACGCCTTCGAGTGGGTTCGGGCAAGGCTATATTTAGTTTTCATTAGGTGCTCGGCGTGGTAATTTATAATTGCAGCGTGTTTTGTATGTTTACAGTAAGCCGGCATTTCTCAAGCATCAATTTCGAAACTCACGACTGCTCACAGAAGGCGAGGCTGCGTACGAGGCGAAACACGTCGTTAATGATTTCGGGTAATGGGGCTATTTAAAATAGGAGAACCGAGCGCTGGGGGCCCCCAAGAAGTTAGAGGAACCCAAACGCAACACGCGCGTGCGCGACGGGAGGGCCTTCGCCAACAGCTCGCAGCCGGCTTCGGATGCACGTAATCGTATGTTAGGACATCGCCTGCTTTAACGTTGGTTAGGAACTTTAGGCTTGGCGTCGCAGCAGATATTTCATCGCCGTTAGAATTGCGACTGACAGTCCCTAAAAGAACGTTTCACCGTGCTGGGAACTATGTAAGCGCGGTGATTTCCGTTGAAGCGATCGACGATCGATACCTGCACGGCCTCGGCCGATTCTTGCGCGCAAGCATAGCCATCCTTCGGCCGCCCGCCGCACCGTGCCTGAACGGGCCGGCGCTGCCGGGACTGACCTCCGCGGCCGGTCGGCGTAAATCGCGGCAGATATTTGAGCATCGCTTTGAAAACCACAGCTGATGACACTACCTATCAGAATTTTTCATCACACTAACATCCACTTTCACCAATCTGGAACTTCTTTTCCACGACTTGTGTGATTTTAAAAAGCGGCGACAAGTTGTTGCTGCCGCGACCTGCGTCGGTTCGAGCCGCACCGTCGGCTGTGCGGGCAGGGACGGCGGGTACGTGTGCTTCTGCGAACAGTTAACGCTTCACGATTTCCTGCTTTATACAGTTCTTGCAAACAAGGGAAATCTAGAAACTTCACTCGGCGATCGTCGTAGTCCACATTGTTGATCGGGGAAACAAGCCGCTGCTTTCGCTTCGGTCGCATGCGTAATACACCACCAGGCTCATGGTGTTTGCGGGTAATCTTGATGCGGTTATACAGTCACCACTAGGTCGAACTGCGCTTGACGCACTGAAAATTAACTTAAAACGAAGGAAATTAACACTAAAATAATTTCATAACGCGCTTCCTAAGCGAAGTGTCACGCGTTGCAAGCCAACTACGCAGCAAGATAGGAACGGTGATCCTACAAGTGACGTCAAAACGATCGCAGCGCCGGCCTCTCCAGTGGTGGGCCTCGCGGCCAATAGCTGGGGCTGCTGCAGCAAGTAGGTCCTACGTTCTAGCCTGCAATGTTGGGCAACGCTCCGCTAGGACAAAACGACATTGGGGTCACCTTCTTTCACCGTGGTCTGGTTGGTGAGCACTCAGGCCGTCATGTGGGCGAATTCGTGGCCCGCGAGGGAGCAGTGTGCCAGCCAGGGCTGGACTAAGGTGGGGGCTACGGGGGCTGCAGCCCCGGGCCCCCAGCTGCCAGGGACCCCGCTCGATCATATGAAAAACAATATATTTTGAGTGTGCTGGCTGCCCGCATTCAAAGTTGAAGGTAGGAGCTTCAACGACACCTTTACACCAAAGCTGACTCGTGACAAGTGGGGAGGAGTAAGGGGTTGGGGGCTTACGTTATGGTTGACAGCCTTCGAGTCCATTTCAATTTAATTTAGTTATTCCTACTCCTCTTCCCTGTTTTCCCGAGGTTTATGAGAAGACGTCTTGAACCAAAAGTCATGGGTACACAGCTTGATCGGGCCTAATAAGCCACATAAAAAAGGTCCCGAGCTCGGCTCCGGTCTTTATCGGCACAGGTCGTTTCGGTAGTCTTTTCGGTACAGGGACATCGAGGTAAGCGGACGTTTCGGCGCGCGCACGTTTCGGTATAAGAAAGGGTCAGGCATGCAAATAATGAAATAATGTCAGAATAGAATTGTAAATTGTTTATGCCTGAGGGACGTTATATGTAATTATTAACAACTTAAGCACTGCCCCCGGGCTCATACACAGTTTCTGCCACAAATTTCAATGTACTATAGTGCTTGAAAAGGAAGTTCATTGCGATGACGACCCGTTCAATAACGCTAGCGGATTAGTTGAATCGCATAGCGTGATTGATATTGACTCGATATTCTCGCTGAATGGTCAGGGTATATACGGTTATTTAAATGTTCAAAGGTTGTGTAGGCCACTCGCGGGGCCGTTCGGCTTCAGCACAGGCCACTGTGCTGCAGCCTCTGCAGGCTGTCGGAGCAACAAGCATTGCGGAAGCTACATATCCGCGCGACTTCGTTCGTAGCGTAATTCTCTAGGCGCCACTCCGTGTGGACGCAGATGCCGCCGGGCCAGCCCGACTCTACCGGCTCCCTTCGAGCTGGGGAATCAGCAGGCCTAGGCGGTGTGAAGAACTCAGGCGTGGGCGCCAAACAAAGCAACAGCAACGTCTGTTTCCTTTCGGGATGACGAAAGCTGTGTCCACTTAAAACCTCTTCGATGACGTCTTGAAAACGGACCTCTGCCGCGACTCGGGGACGGTAAGCTGTTTGTCCCGTGGGAGCTTTTCGCTTTGGTATGAGCCGCCGGACGGCGCGGCCAAAGGGCGGCCCGCAGATATGGTCCCGTGTGGGAGTGGCGGCACGAGAGAAGAACCCCCGAAGGAGCGCGGGAAAACAGTGGACGCGGCAGACGTCTTGAGGACTTGAAAACGAGAGGTCCACCCATACTAGCCTCCGTCGTAGACCCCGAATCTAGTCGAGAAGCTTTAGCGTGTTTACACTGCCAGTTACAGCCGAACAACGACCCGACCGATCGACAACCAACAACTGACTGCTGGAACTGTTGCGTGGCACTGACGGGAGCAGCAGCGCGGGGGTGAGCAGAGACATTCTATCCCTATTAAACTGTTGCCTCATGCCATCTCTCGTGCTCACCTGTAGCTCTCCAACCCAACGGGGACCCGTTAATGCGTAACGGCTTGCCGACTTGCAAGACCATCACAGCTGCGCAACTGGAGTTCATCGCCGCTGAAAGTTCGACGGCCATGCGCACACCCATGCACGAAGCGGACCGCTACCCAGCCTAAAAGGCGACATTTTCCTACTTATCGTCTTTGTACTAATCGTGCTGTGATAGGAAGGTTGCGTTGCGCGACATGTGTGAAGTGAGCCCCCCACCCCACCCCTCCCCCCCCCCCCACCCCTCCCCCCCCCCCCACTCCTCCCTCCCCCCCCACCAAACTCCTTCAAAGGCGGCGCGTGTTTTAACCGCCTCGTGCTTTCTCGTCTGGGCGGGAAACCTACAGGATTTTGGCCCGTAAGCCGTGGCGGCTAACTGTTTGGCAGATGTCTGCGAGTGACAGCTGCCTGCGCGGACTTTGAGCCCTCCCATATATGCAGGTGGAGTACTTTACAATAAAACTTACAGGCTTAATAAAATATGCTTCTTGTAAGAAAATACTCTTATATACCATGTCGTTTGCAGGCCAACACGGTGCTTCGATTAATTGCGAATCTGTGATGGACCAGCAATCAAATCATAGTAACTTATACGCCTCATAAAATCCGTTATATAATACTAGGCATCAAGCCAACAAATTAGTTTGCGGAAAGGGTCAAATTATGTATAATTTATCACTGATCAGAGAGCATAACATGGGCTTCCAAAATTTTCGCATATTAAAGCGGAATCATCATCATCATCACCATCATCATCATCATCAGGGCCCCAAGGACGCAGTAGCCCCGGGCCCTAAATTTTCCTAATCCAGCACTGGTGCCAGCACCCGGATAATCGGGACATGCCGGTTTGGGACATTTTCACTCAGCTTGCGGTACGCTGCGGCACTAACCAATCCCCAGCGAACTTTCTTCAGGCCTTCTGCGAGTCGGAAACGATCGTTGTTGCCTTGGGATGGTTATGGCCAGCACCGTGGCCACGCCTTCCGCTTGTTGAATGGTAGTTTTAGAATTGTTGCGCTGGTGAGGCATTTGTCTCTCATTATCTGTTCCCAACTTTCTGCGTCCATGTGAACCATGTCTTCATGTATTCTTTACATTTTTTCAAGGTATTTGGCGCTGGGCTGTCGTCTCCCTTCATGACGTCCGGAAAGCGTGTGGCGAAGGATCGGCGTAGTTTGTATGGTCCGTCTCGTATTCGGCGCAAGAACTCTGGGTTGTTACTGGCCCTGGGGGGTTGACAAAAGTTCTCCAAGGAGGGTTCAGTCAACGAATGACAGTAAATCGTATTTTTTTGCTGATGAGGTGACCTTGCGACTGGTAGCGCTCGAGGAGGGGGGAAGGCAGCGGCGGGGTAACACCGCTTGCTGTTTTAGTGGTCCCCTTGAATTGTTGTTCTAAAGTTCAATTTGTTTATTATGAGAAACTATTGCAAATTTATAATTGCGATAAACGCGATACTCTCCCCAAAAATGAGGAAATAAGGCCACGTAAGCCAAAGAGGCCTCCTCTGTCAAACAAGTTATCGATTTCTCCAATGACACATACCGCAGCCGCTGTGCCTAGGATTTACGACGAACGTGGGCAACCCGTTGCTCGTAACGCTCTTTCTTGCTCACTCGGCAGTCTCTTGCTCTGTTACCTTGACTGACAGGTTTCGGGCACGGCCGCCGACATACATGATTTGGGGAGGTGGGGCTCGTAGAGGTTGCGCAGCAATGCTCTTTATTACTCGTGCTACATTCTGTCGTCATGTGACATTGACTGACGGGCTCGACATTCCAACATAATGACAAGACAAGATTTTACGAAGGTCCGAATCTCGCGTTCTCAAACTAAAAAAAATAGTCCTTGCCTTAGTTGTTTCTTTTTTCTGGGTGAAACCAGGCAGCAGGTATGACTACTCGCATATGTGCTCGTATTTAAAGAGGATGAGGTTCGGGGAGCAGTGTCGGGAAACATGAATAGGGTGCACGGCGAACACGTTTCGGCTGGAAGTTGCATAAAATCAGGGGAGCCCATGGTGGCGACCCTCAAAATCGTAGCCTATGACTGTGCAAGCTGAATCCTAATATCGGGCCACGCGCAGCTCAAGTTTCAGACTAACAAAAAACGCAGTACAGCCCCTCCGTTTGAGCAGTTAACGCACGTACCAGCCACGGCATTCTCGAAGGGTGCCGCTTTAGTGGGCAGGGCCGTTAGCCGGCGATATATATTTAGCCGTTGCCGATCACCGGATTGGGATCTTCTCGGACGGCCTAGCAGGGAAAAGCCTGATGGCCCGGCGTCTCCAGAACCAAAACAAACATGTCTCGCCCCGTTTTTTTGCACCCGCTAATTCCTCGTGCCGCATGCTTGAGACTCCCGTGGCAAATGCGGCGCGTTGAAAGCGGTTTCTTCACCGCTAACGCACCCCGGTCGTTTACCCAATCTGTGTTAGTTCTCCATGTTAGACTTCAGCAGCGGGCCTTCGCTCGAGCAACGTGACGGCACTAGCTGCTGACGCCAACAGCCTGCTGTCAAGTGTGAGGAGGCCAGAGTGCAAAGCCAGCGCCTCATCGTTAGAGCTTGCCTTCAGGCAGTGCGAGCTTAGTCACCTTGTTTTGAGGCAAAAGCCTCAAGTGTTTCTTACGCGAGAAACCGGAGTCGCCATCGTTGACTGATACAAAAATAGGAGGGAAGGAAAACACGTTTTAGTCAGATACGCATACAAACAGCGGGTACAACGGGGCAAGGGAAGGTCAGGAGCACAACACACATGCAGCGCTGTCCTCCGCATCATATGTGCCATTGTACGCGGTGTTTGTGCACGTGTCAACTACATTTGAGTTCGTGTGAGAATTGAAACCATATTCCCAGAGTAGGCGCCGACTGAGTAATCAGCGTGCTACATCAGTACCTTTAAAGTATAAAACTGCGCGTAAAGGATTCATTATGAACGCGCCGACGTAACGCAGGCGATGAGGCGCGCCGCAGTGGAAGGCTCCACCTGGGAATCTTTAATGTGCCCCGAAAACTCGCACACACGGGCGTTTTCACTTTTTGCCTCCATCAGAAAAGCAGCCGCCGCGGCCGGGAATCGAACCCTCGTCCTTGTGCTAAGCAGCACAAAACTTTAGCCTTTCAGCCACCGCGGAGGGGAATGCGTGTAAAAGAAAGGAGACAGGACGGGCGCAGTTTTCTACGCGGAGTTTTTACGCGCAGTTTTCCTTTAAGCGCAGTTTTTTACTTAAAACACACAGGGCCAACTAACCCAACAACATGCTGCGCTGATATACGTCAACACGTTTTCGGTGGCAGATTGTGTGTTTGCATAGTGCGAGTGGCTCCAACATCATATCGAGGAACAGGTGAACGTGACGGAATAAGCGTAGAACAGGTGCCCACCAGAGACGGAGAACTGTGATTCTGCGGAATCAATGGCGTGAAATGTCGCCAGTCTGCCTGTAGAAGTTTTCCACGACAAAGGACGAAGGAGCGAAAGCGAAGAAAGATACGAAAAGAGTACGACGCCGCAATAAAGAAGCCTTTGAGAAGAATCGCCTAGGGAGGCCACAATGCTTTTGCATTGTGCGTTACCCTATTTGTTAGTATGGTCACAGGGTTAATTTTCAACAATTCGAATGAGCTAATGGTATCAACCCGGTGGTCCAAACCACTGCAAAAAAAAGCACTTTCTGCGCAATGACGTGCGCATAGTTAAAGTTAGCCGACTTTAAGTCACTATCTGCGTTGAGAACACAGTTCATATGCACCAAAATTGTTTAACACATCGATAACGTCGACCTTTTTTAGCGTAAATGAATAACACACAACTACAGTTGGCGATGCTATTTTATTGAAAAAGCGCACGTTGTTTTGGTTTCATCATCATCATCACCAGCCTATCTACGCCCACTGCAGGGCAAAGGCCTCTCCCAGTCTTCTCCAATTACCTCGGTCCTGTGCCAACCGTGACCAATTTATCCCCGCAAACTTCTTGATTTCATCTGCCCATCTAACTTTCTGCCGCCCCCTGCAGCGCTTGCCTTCTCTAGGGATCCACTCTGTTACCCTTAATGACCAGCGGTTATCTTGCCTTCGCATTACATGCCCTGCCCACGTCCATTTCTTCTTCTTAGTTTCTACTAATATGTCTTTAACACCAGTTTGCTCCCTGACCCACTCCGCTCTCTTCTTGTCCCTTAATGTTACACCTAGCATTTTCCGCTCCATTGCCCGCTGAGTCGTTCTCAATTTAAGTTGAATCCTCTTAGTGAGCCTCCAAGTTTCTGCCCCGTAGGTGAGTACCGGTAATATGCAGCTGTCATACACTTTCTTCTTCAGCGACAATGTTAGGCTGCTATTCATTATCTGGGAATGTCTGCCATATGCACCCCACCCCATTCTTATTCTTCTAATTATCTCTGCCTCATGGTTGGGATCTGGGGTCACAACTTGGCCTAAGTAGATATATTCGCTTACCACTTCCACTGCCTCGCCACCTATCTCAAACTGATGTGCTGTCCCGAGGTTATTCATCATTACTTTAGTTTTCTGCATATTAATTTTCAGGCCCACGGTTCTACTCTGTTCGCCCAGTGCAGAAAGCATGCTTTGCAATTCGTCCCCCGAGTTACTTAGCAACGCAACGTCACCAGCAAATCTGAGGTTACTGAGGTATTCTCCATTAACCCTTACTCCCACCTGTTCCCAATCTAGCGTTTTGAATACTTCTTGTAAGCATGCTGTGAATAACACTGGAGAGATTGCGTCTCCTTGTCTGACACCCTTCCTTATAGGTATTTTACTGAGTCCCTATGGAGGATGATGGTAGCTGTAGACCCATTGTAGATATCCTCTAGTATTCTTACGTATTGCTCATCTACCCCCTGGTTCCGTAATGCCTGAATGACTGCTAGGGTTTCGACCGAGTCAAATGCTTTCTCATAATCTATGAAGGCTAAATATAGGGGTTCATTATACTCAGCGCACTTCTCTATCACCTGATTGATTGTGTGAATATGGTCCATTGTTGAGTAACCTTTACGGAACCCTGCTTGTTCTTTAGGTTGACTGAGATCTAAGGTTGCAGAGATTCGGTTAGCGATTACCTTGGTAAATACCTTGTAGACGACTGACAGTAAGCTGATCGGCCTGTAATTTTTCAAGTCCATCATGTCGCCTTTCTTATGGATTAGGATGATGTTCGCGCTCTTCCAAGATTCCGGTACCATTGCGGTCATTATGCATTGCGTATACAGGTTTGCCAGTTTTTCAAGTACAATTTCTCCACCATCCTTCAAGAGGTCTGCTGTTATCTGATCCTCACCAGGTGCTTTGCCCCCTTTCATTTCTTTCAAAGCCTTCCTTACTTCTTCGGTCGTTACTGGTGGGATGTCTATCGCCTCTGAACTACTGTCTCGTTCGGCATTATTATGTATGTCCCGGCTACTGTACAGATCTCTACAGAACTCCTCGGCCACTGTGACTATTTTATCCCTATTTGTGATGACATTGCCTTGCTTATCCTTAAGTGCATACAGCTGATTTTTCCCCACGCCAAGACGTCTGTTCACTGCTTTCAGGCTACCTCCGTTTTTTACAACGTATTCGATCCTCTCCATATTATACTTCCGTATGTCAGCTGTCTTCCGCTTATTGATTAACTTCGAGAGCTCGGCTAGTTCTATTCTGTCAGCTGCGGTAGAGATTCTCATGGTTTGCCGTTTCCTGATTAGATCTTTCGTCTCCTGTGAAAGTTTACCAGTATCCTGTCTAGCCAGAGTGCCCCCGACTTCTACTGCACACTCCGTGATAATGTGTGTAAGGTTGTCGCTGGCTTCCTGTGTCGTAAGCTCGGCTTCCATGTTAAGGGCGGAATATCGGTTCTTCAGCGCGATCCTGAATTCTTCTACTTTATGTCTTACTGTTAGCTCATTTATTGGCTTCTTTCGTACTAGCTTGTTGCGCTCCCTCCTTAAATCTAGCCTAACTCGAGATCTTACCATACGGTGGTCACTACACCTTACCCTTCCGAGCCCTTCCACATCCTGCACAACGCCAGGGTAATCGCATAATATGAAGTCTATTTCATTTTTGTGCTCCCCATTCGGGCTCCTCCAGGTCCACTTCCGACTCTCCCGTTTACAGAAGAAGGTATTCATTATGCGTAGGTTGTTCCGTTCTGCAAACTCAACTAGTAGGTCCCCCCTGCTATTTCTACAGCCCAGACCATAGTTCCCAACTGCCTTGTCTCCAGCCTGATTCTTACCTACTTTAGCATTGAAGTCCCCCATAACTACGATATACCGTGTTTTTACTTTAGCCATTGCCGATTCCACATCTTCATAGAAGCGTTCCACTACTTGGTCATCGTGGCTGGATGTGGGCGCGTAGCCCTGCACCACCTTGAGCTTGTACCTCTTATTGAGCCTAATTACAAGACCTGCGGCCCTTTCGTTAATGCTATAGTATTCGTCTATATTGCCAGCTATGCTTTTATTGACTAGAAATCCCACTCCAAGTTCTCTTCTGTCCTCTAGACCACGGTAACATAGGACGTGTCCATTGTTCAGCACCGTAAAGGCTTCACCCGTCCTCCTAACCTCGCTAAGCCCTATTACATCCCATTTAATACCCTCTAATTCCTCAAACAACACCTCGAGACTTGCTTCGCTAGATAAGGTTCGCGCGTTAAACGTTGCCAGGTTCAGATTCCATTGGCGGCCTGTCCGGATCCAGGGATTCTTAGCACCCTCTGCTACGTCACAGGTCTGACCGCCGCCGTGGTCAGTTGCTTCGCAGCCGCTGGGGACTGAGGGCCGAGGGTTAATTGGCGTATTCATGGGAGGTTGTGGCCGTTACTACACCAGGGTGGCCAATCCTGCTCTGGTGAGGGAGTGCGTTGCCGGCAATGATCGCCGGGATCAGGCCGCACCCCAAGCCCCAATGTGCAATTCCAAAATTGCGTAGATTTTTTTTTACGCGATTGGCTTATTCTGTTTTCTTAGCTGCCTTTTAAACACTGGGAGCGGATCACCGTGGTTCTTCATGCTTCGCAGTTAACATTTCGACACGGCGGGGTTATCCCTCTCGCTAAAGAAAATGAAAAAGAACATAGAAAGCAGCCCGAGCAACATACCACAGCTCATTGCTTCCAATACGCAGCATCGGCAGGGGAAACTTCGAGAACGCAACTGGCTTATTCTGTTTTCGGAGCTGCCTTTTAAACACTGGGCGCGGGTCACCGTGGTTCTTCATGCTTCGCAGTTAACATTTCGACACGGCGGGGCTATCCCTCTCGCTAAAGAAAATGAAAAAGAAAATAGAAAGCAGCCCGAGCAACATACCACAGCTCTTTGCTTCCAATACGCAGCATCGGCAGGGGAAACTTCGAGAACGCAACTGGCTTATTCTGTTTTCGGAGCTGCCTTTTAAACACTGGGCGCGGGTCACCGTGGTTCTTCATGCTTCGCAGTTAACATTTCGACACGGCGGGGCTATCCCTCTCGCTAAAGAAAATGAAAAAGAAAATAGAAAGCAGCCCGAACAACATACCACAGCTCTTTGCTTCCAATACGCAGCATCGGCAGGGGAAACTTCGAGAACGCAACTACGCGAATACTAATTAACACCACTCCACCTTTGTTTTTAAACAGCATCTGACTGTAAATTTGGCAATGTTACCGCACCGGAGCGCCACGCAGAAAGCCGTCGACCATCGACGCAGTTCGCCTGTCTTTACTGAACAATGCCCCTTGCAGGAGTTGTGCTGCAGAGGCCCAATTCCTCTTATCACTTCGGCCACAACACGTGTCCGTCGACATTTGTGTCACACCGTTCCGGGGTTTTGGTCACCATACATTCGGTGGAGTCCGGTCGATAGCATCTTTCCTACTTGCTTGTGCGTCCCCCTTTGCTTGGTCCAAGGATGTCTCAACGCAAATGGAAACTCACGGATTTAAACTTTTACTAGTCATATACAGAGACACTATTAAACAGGGACGAACGATCACCAAGGGTGAGAATAAGAATATGATTCGCACCTCGTTAGCAGCCACTGGCGAGATCACGTGATTTTTGGCTTTCTGTGCGTAGTACACTGTTACAACGCGGCAAGTCTATTGGAAACCTTAAGACGTAGGGATGATGATGAATAGCCTTTATTGATAAAAGAAACACCTCCAAGACATCACACGTTAAAGGGGTGGGGATGGGAAATAATGATTTTTCATCGAAGTGAGGTCGGGTATCTTGAATGAAGACTACACAAAACTGACTTTGGGTGTAGGCGAACAGGAAGGGGTAAGCCTGTTTCTCACAACTTTTACCAGACCAGCCATAATACCATAATTGCTAATCGATTAAGAATTTAGGCGTGATGGCAGGGTGAATTTCCCGGAGACAAGTCCGGGATAGGGGTGCATGGCGAAAGTTGTGGCAGTCGTTCTGGAAAGCTTGACGATTCCAGCTTAAGTGAGGCAGATCGGACGTTATAGGAGTGTGACAAAAAGGGAAAAATGTGTGTGTGGGTGTGTGTGAGTGTGGGGGGGGGGGGGGGGTGGCAGGGGAGGAATAAGGAAGGCGGAGTCATTTTTATAGACATGGGTAGGAATGAGAACATTGTCCCGGCTTTTTTTGCTAGGATTTCCACCAAAAGTGAGCCGAGGGCAACGCCAAAGACGAACACCAATGATGACGCAATGATGCGACATTCTTGGGTGTACTGTAACGAGTGCACTAGTTGGAGTGGTACTTTGTGGGATACTGTCAAATGGGGCGTCCGACGGGTACACCTTACGAGTACACTGTCCACCTTATTGTGCAGAGTTAGTGCACTAGTTGGAGTGGCATTTTGTGGGATACTGTCAAATGGGGCGTACGACGGGTACACCTTACGAGTACACTGTACACCTTATTGTGCAGAGTTGGAGTGGCACCTGAACTTACGGCGCTTTAGAGCAGGGTGTTTTGTGATTGCGGCCTTCAGCAGTTTTGGCACTAAGCAATTTGAGCCGGAACGTTGCACTAACACGGAATAAAGGACGTGGAATAAAGGTCATGGTCACAAAAGAGTGTTGTATTGTATTGTGTTGTGCGACGGTGTGCTGCCCCTTTTTGGGAGGAGGGGATGTTGTGTAATGTAGTTCAGTTCATGCCACCAGGTGGCGCACAATGCTAAGGTGGCCAAATTCCACCATCATCATCAGCAACCGCAAGCCCGGTTATAAATATCGTGTAAAAAGAATAAAGGCTCTCTTTTCCGTGGGTACGTGGTAGCGTCTGCGTCTCTCTGCCACGTATGGTGCGCGGCGGATACAACATAATGGCGACGAGGTAACCCTTTTCGGCTGCGGGCGGAACGCCACGTCACTACTCAAGTACGGCGTACTGCAATCTTCTTCAATGGCACTGACGCCGCCGCCGTTTCTACCGACGCCGGGAAAGCCCGCCATACCGTGGACGCAATGGCGTCGAATGTTCGAGAACTACCTCGTAGCGTCGGCAAGCGACGCGTACCTGCCAGCACGCCGCAAGGCGCTTCTTCTACATTGCCTGGGGGTCGAGGGTCAACGAATTTACTACACGCTACCAGAGAAGCAACCTACGGAGGACGAGGACGAATTCAAGACTGCTCTACAGACACTCGAGGCCTATCTACGCAGCAAGTACAAACGTTGTCATTGAACGCCAGTGGTTTGGTCAACGCGTTCAGTTGCCGGGTGAGACCGCGGACATGTTCGTTTCTTCGCTGAGAGAACTTTCACTTTCCTGCGCCTTTAATGACAGGGCCGACGAGTTCATACGCGACCAACTCGTCGCCAAGACGAGCAACACCGTACTTCGGGAGCGGCTACTTTTGGAAGGCTCCTCATTGACGTTGGACAGGGCCCTCACAATTGCTCGAAGTATCGAAGAAGCTGCAAAATATTCCAAGGAGTTGTCATCAGCTAGCCCTGCAGGGTACGTGCAAAAAGTGGATAAGCGTTCGTCGCCAGGGCCAGCCGAACGTGCCTCGTCGGGACAAAATAGTAGGACTTGTTTTCGCTGCGGCTCTGCGAAACACTTAGCCAATTCTAGTAATTGCAAAGCAAGGAACAAGACATGCAACAACTGTGGCAAGGTAGGCCATTTCGAGATAGTTTGTCGTAGCGAGAAGCGTAGCAAGGAGTCCCTCGCTGTTCAAGAAGTCCAGCACCGCGATCCAACAGCTCTCAGCGTACTGCAACTTGATTGATTGTGGTGTTTAACGCGCCGACGCAACGCAGGCGATGAGGCGCGCCGTAGTGGAGGGCTCCGGATTAATTTTGACCACCTGGGGATCTTTATCGTGCGCCGAAATCTCGTACACACGGGCGTTTTTGCTTTTCGCCTCCATCAGAAAAGCGGCCGCCGCGGCCGGGAATCGAACCCGCGACCTCGTGCTTAGCAGCGCAACGCCTTAGCCACTGAGCCACCACGGCGGGTCGTACTGCAACTTAACAAGGAACAGAGCACCGGAGTGCGCATACAAGTACAGGTTCAAGAAACTCTCGTCGATTTCCTCGTGGACACGGGTTCTGCAGTTTCAATTCTTGCTGCTGACACGTACAGCAAACTGAGGCCTCCACCACCACTCCAGCCAACATCGGCGACGTTGCTCGATTTTTCACGCAGAAAAATCAACATTCAATGATGCTTCGCCACTCCAGTCCAGTATCGGAACCGGCATGCTCAACTCATTTTCTATGTGGTACCACAAGGCACAAATCTCCTGGGCATCGACGCCATCAACACACTGCAACTACAGATAAATGGTACGTCACTGAGCTGCTTCCACACTTCTTGTAAACCGGAAGGGCTCTCTCCTGATCTGCTATCCCAGTTCTCTGACCTGTTTGACGGGAATTTGGGTCTTGCAAAGGGCTTCGTGCATAAAGTCAAGATACGCAAGGATATTGCTCCTGTAAGCGCTAAACTACGACGCTTGCCGTTTGCAGTGAAGGAATCTGTGGAAGCTGAACTGAATCGGCTAGAACAGGCAGATGTGATTGAGAAAATTGACAGTTCCCCTTGGGTCTCCCCAATAGTTGTAACGAAGAAAAAGAACGGGAAAATTAGGATATGTGTAGACCTGCGGGAACCTAACAAAGCAATCATTGTGGACTCCTTTCCCCTGCCCCACACTGAAGAGTTGCTACACAAGCTGCATGGTGCAAAGTTCTTTTCGAGACTGGATTTGGCCTCGGCCTATCACCAATTGACTCTTAGCCCAGACAGCAGGGACCTGACTGCTTTCATCACAGAGCATGGGCTGTACAGGTACAAGCGTGTCTGTTTTGGACTCGCTTCGGCACCAGCTGCTTTCCAGAGAATGATGACTACAATCTTACAAGGCTGCAGAAATACTCTCTGCTACATTGACGACATTGTTGTTTTTGGGTGCACAAAGGAAGAGCACGACGCCTGCCTTCGGCAGGTTTTGAAGTGCATTGCCCATGCTGGGCTAAAACTGAATGAAAAGTGCATTTTTGGAGTGAAGGAGCTTGACATTTTGGGTCACAGAGTGACCGAAGAAGGGGTTCGCCCACTTGTGAGCAATGTCGAGGCCATCCAGACAGTTCCAGTCCCCACAAATGTAGCAACATTGCGCTCTTTCCTTGGCATGGTTGGGTATTATGCAAAATTCATACCGCACTATGCTGAACTCGTTGAGCCTCTACGCCAGCTCCTACGGAAGGGAGTAGGTTTCACTTGGACGCCGGAAAGGCAAGCCTGTTTTGACCAGCTGAAGCTCCTCTTGGCAAGTAACTGCTTACAGCTTTTTGACCCTGCTCTGGAAATAGTGGTTACAACAGATGCTTCTGGCATTGGCATAGGAGCTGTACTCCAGCAACAGAAGGGTGATGACTTGCATACAATCGCTTTTGCATCAAGGCGCCTAACACCGGCTGAAGCCAAGTATTCTGTAGGCGAACTGGAAGCACTAGCCTGCATGTGGGCATGTGAACACTGGAAAAGGTACCTTTGGGGCAGGCACTTCACGTTACGTACAGACCATCAGGCACTGGTGACGCTGCTCGGTGCAAATGGAGCGGGCCGTCAACCTTTCAGGATTGCCAGATGGCATGCCAGACTGCTGGCATACAACTACACAATAGAATACAAGAAGGGCACTGAAAATACTGTCGCAGATGCCCTTTCCCGGTTACCGCAGGAGACGTATGGAGCCCGTGCGGAGCCGGAAGATGCTGTTTGCTTTGTTTCTTCATGCTTAACTCACGAGGAATTCGTAACTGCAACTGCGCAGGATTCTCTACTTTGCCAAGTGATGCAGTGGACAACGTCCAGGTGGCCATCAGCCAAGACGCTGCCTCCAGAAGCAATGCCTTTCTACAGGGTTCGGGACGAACTGTCAGTGATGAATGACCTGCTGCTCCGAGGGGAACAGTTCGTGGTACCTTCTTCATTGGTGAGCAGACTTCTGGATATTGCCCATGAATCTCACCCAGGCATTACGCGTACAAAGCAACGACTCCGAGAAAAATACTGGTGGCCTGGCATGAACAAGCACGTCGAACAGCTGATGAAGTCTTGTGCCGTTTGTCAGTCTGTTGACAAATCAGCAAAGCCAGTTGTGCAGCTAATGCAGCCGGTACCATTTCCTTCAGCACCGTGGGAGAAGATAGGCATCGACATCGTTGGTCCTTTCGCAAGGGCTCCTCAGGACTGTCGTTTTGCCATTACTTTAGTAGACTATTTCAGCAAGTGGCCAGAAGTGGGGTTCACCTCCAACGTCACTTCAGCGACGACCATGTCCTTTTTGCGGAGTATATTTAGCCGTGAAGGCTATCCGAAGGAGATAGTGAGTGACCATGGGCCACAATTTACATCCGTCGAGTTTGAAGAATTCTTGCGCAATAGAGGTATCCACCACACATTCTCGGCAGTCTATCATCCACAGTCAAATGGACAAGTGGAACGGTTTAATCGTGTGTTAAAGGACTACGTTCAGGTGTGTCTGGAGGAACACCGCCCACTGAAGGAGGCTGTCACAGAGTACCTTGGGATCTACCGCTGCACCCCGCATGCAACTACGGGTCAGAAACCTGCTGTTCTACACGGCCGTCACCCAAGGACCAGACTCGATCTCGCTGCAGGACCGACTGGAAGTGTTCCTGACTCGGAGGTCGGACGTGTGGAGCTTCAAGCCGTCAAGGAAAGGGTAACTCGGAAACAGCTTGCAAGCAAGCACTATACGGATCGTCGTCGTGCAGCCAAACATTCGTCATTGAGCGCAGGACAAGCAGTTCGAATTAAGCTACCGGGACATGTGCCAAAGGGTTCCCCATCGTATTCACGTCCTTTCACCGTGGTTCGGCGCCAAAATGAGGACACGTACGAGCTGAGCGATGGTCGCGTTTGGAATCGTGAGCGGCTGATTCCATACACTGCAGCCTGGAATCCTGCGACAGAGGCAACCTGCGTTTCCCCTGGGACTCCCGGCTCCACCGCAGCACAGCTCCCGAGTGCCCAGATGTTCCAGCCACTTACTGCCCCGGCCAGCACCGACAGAACGTCAGTTCCAACTTCAACTGCAAGTACTGGTGTGCCAAGTGTTGTCACGGACATGAGTGTACCAAGGAACGTGTCGGGAGGGACTGAGACAAGTGCTGAAAGTGCGGCTCCACGGCGATCCACCAGAGATCAACGCAAGCCTGCGTGGCTGGCTGAATATGACTTATGAGACAATGCAGTGACTGTGCGCGCCCAGGGGATGTTGTGTTGTGCGACGGTGTGCTACCCCTTTTTGGAGGAGGGGATATTGGGTTGTGCGACGGTGTGCTGCCCCTTTTTGGGAGGAGGGGATGTTGTGTAATGTAGTTCAGTTCATGCCACCAGGTGGCGCACAATGCTAAGGTGGCCAAATTCCACCATCATCATCAGCAACCGCAAGCCCGGTTATAAATATCGTGTAAAAAGAATAAAGGCTCTCTTTTCCGTGGGTACGTGGTAGCGTCTGCGTCTCTCTGCCACGTATGGTGCGCGGCGGATACAACATATTGTATAGACATTTAAAATAGCCACTTTCACTTCCACAAGAGAACTCAAGTTTAGTGTAATAACAAGGCATTAAAGAGCATTTATTGTTGGTTTCGATGAACAATTTCATATTCGGAATATACATTGCATTGACTCTTTTAATGCACAGAATTTAAAAACAATATGTTGCACAATCTCTCGACTAGATAATCTATCTCAGGGTCCTACGTTTGTTTCCTGTAATGCCCCTGCTCGAGAAGTGTCAATTCGGTCGTACCACGGGAAGAATAAAAAAGAAGTTCGAAGTACGGCGCAGTACGGCCTTTTACTGCTAAAAATCACCGTATGCGGGCTTCACCGCAACACTCCAGAACAACCAATCACCGTGAGCAAATGTGCAAATTTGGCGAATGACAAGGCTCAGCATGAGATTGGAGCAAAATATAGTATATGCGCTGTGACAACACCGCAGATCCACGCCTTGCGCTGCTGTCACAGCGCAGGTACCTTTTTTGCTCTAATCGAATCCTGGGCATCGTCATTCGCCAAATTTGCACATTTGGTCATGGTGATTGGTCGTTCTTGGGGGTTGTACTGAAGCCCACCTGCGGTGAGTTTTAGGAGTGGTGGATGATAATGTGGAGGTGCTCGTTCTTCAAGTACATCTGAGAGGAGATGCGTTCTTTAAATGACTGAGTTTAGGTTGTGAAGATTGTGAACAATTTTTGCACGTTCTTTGCGACGTTTTTCATCGTTTATTGTGTTAATATCTTTGGTATTATTCGTGGACGGATTGGCGAGCAATCTGCTTTGTTAGCAACGCTGGTGTGGTCGTCTATCCCCGTGTCTCTTGCCCTACACGATTCAGACTTTAGGTGATCGTTCAATCTGCAGATTTCGAAGGACACTTCTCGCAACTGAGCTCGACTTCAGGTGCTACCACCCAGTCATTAGTCAGGAAGCTGCCATCTTGTGTAAAAAGCACACACACAAACACTAAGCTGGAATTCAACCTCACTCACTGAGCCCACAAACAGAATTGGCGAAATAACACAACAGGTGTAGAAAAAAGGCCATCATTCTTTGCTTATATCAACGTTAAGGTTTAAACAAATATTCACTATACAGCTTTTACAGTGTGCGTCTAGCCAATCGCCTCGTGGTGTTAGGGACTGGCGTAATCTTTGCATGCGCTTCCCTCCTTAGCAAAATTGCTAGCAAAGGCACCGACAAAAGTATTTCCCGTACAAGACGATGGCGATACGTGTGTTGTCGATCAACTTTAAGATGAAAAACTTAATGGGTGACCTCACAAAAGGGCTTCCAATTCTACGACGTTAGCATTGTTCTCAATAATTGAAACTATTTGCTAATGTCAACTGACTATTTGTCGATTTATTGACTGATACTTCCTATTGAGTGCAACCGACTGATGGAAACAGTTTTGTTTTTGAAGCCGTCTTACCCAACCTTTGCCAAAGCCTCTAATCGGGTATTTGCTTTATTTGGGTTATGGTTCAGTTACGGCTAAACACAGGTGCTGGGAATTTCAGGGCGGTTTGAAGTCATTATTCATTGGACTGATTGACCGATTGACTGATTGATTGATTGATTGATTGATTGATTGATTTATATTCCTCACTGATTAAATTTGATAAATTTCACCTTCTTATTTAGCTTGTAGCAGATCAAATGCGGCTGCCAAGGAAGCTCCGGTGCCGGTGCAGTGCGCCGCAGGACGGCAGATCCTGTCACGAGCCGCAAGTCAAGAAGTACGAGTGGCGCGGCCAACAGTTGGTTTCAAGCGACCGAGCCGTCAGCACCAGCACCGCTCTCGTGCTCTCCCTCACAGAAACCATTACCGGCGCCATGGCTCGCCCGTCGTCGCCGCCGTTTGTCTTCTGTTCATCGCTCGGCGCTCCGCAATAAATGAAGGTGCGACGTCTCCTCACGTCCCCTTTAAGATGAATTGTTTTAAGCCTTCCACAAACCCTGTTGAGATACGTATGTCTCTGGGTAAGGCTCTTCACAAACACACTCTTTTCCGCGAACCTCAGCTGCGTCCTACTTCACAAATGCAACCGTCCCGGCTTATCTTTAAAGATGGACAAGCTAGCTTGCCGGGGCAAAAATACATTCATTTAAATTCATTAGCCTTTCTGTGGGGTTTCAACAGGGAACCCGTCCGTCCGTCCGTCCGTCCACCAGTAACTCTTAATGGGTCACATTTTCGATGGATAAGAAAAGGCTATGAGTTAAAGTCCCTACGGCTTTCGTATTTCATATCAACACCACTTATAATGCCCGAAAATGTCTTCACAGAAATTCATTTGTGCTGAGCAGTGAAGCTGTCCCAAAACGGCTCCTTGAATAGCGTTTAATAGGAATACATTGGTACTATCAAGGCATTTCACACAAGGACTTTCCTTGGGCCAAAGTAATTTGATATCGGATTTCTTATATGCCCCCTAACATGTCATTGCAGCACTACTTTAGTGTATAACAGTGGAGCCGAGGGTCTTACGGAGACATGGGATTTTATCGGCGGACCTAATATGAAACCCTAGTGTGTTAACATTTTCACACAAAACCTCTTATACTGCCTTGAATAAGCTTCCTCCCCGCAAATCCTTTGTGAATAGCAGTGAAACTGACATTGAAGAGACTGGATCTATTGTGCTCTATCGGTGTACGAAAGTCTTATGGACGTTTTTAATAAAAGACCCTACAGCCTTCGTTTTTGCATGTGAGACTGCATTTGTTTCCTTTAGCAATGTTTTTCCAGCAATGCATTTGCATAAAACAGTGAAGCCGACTTTAATGTGGCTGGATGTATAGCGGGGCAGCTTAGCGGCTTGTCGGACAATTACATGCGAGAGTGTCTGCAAGTCTTTCAAAAAGAATGGATGAGCATGGCAAGCCTAAACCAATTCCTATTCCTGTATGTATTAGCCGCAAACGGCCGTCTGATCTATCAGACTCTGGTAAGAGAGAAAATAAATAGTTGGGCTAAATTAACGGGCCCATCCGATGACAAGGAAAAACATGTTTTCTACACACTCGCCCGCCACGATGAAAGACGGAACATTGTTCCCACTGCACTTCATGCTAAAAGTTTGCTGATTGCTGAAAGCAAAAAAAAATACGCTTAGTGTTAGGATTGAATACATAACCCTCTGACTGCATGCAAAGCATTTCGACATATCGGTAATTCTGTGTATAATTTTCTGCGTTATGCATTTGCGAAATTGCTTTTAAACTAAAGGAAAAAAGACGTAACGTCGGCGCCAGCAGCAGACTTACATGTCGTATGTACTTTTTGCTGAAAATAAACGTATACGTACCATCATTTAGAGAAAGGAAAAGATACTCTGAGTTGCTAGAGTGAACTTAGACGCTTTTGTTGCCTGGAAACAGGCGACCAATTTTTGGTAATGTGAAACGACCGTACCTCCAAACTTCGCCGAGTCTACCTATTTAGTATTCTAAGGGCCTAAATTCAAAAAAATTCAAATAAAAATGAAGAAAAAGAGAAACGCGCATGGCCAACAGAAAAAAACATTCAAACTACGTAAGAGTGGCAAATGACGAGCAAAACTGACGAGGCATCGCGTGCGCGTTTTGAACTTCGGCGACATGCGATACTTGAGGTGAACTGCATCGAAGGTAATGCGTGGTATTGCGTTGCGCCGTCGCTGTCGACACCCGATGCCCTCCCATCAGTTCCCACGTGATCATGAGTGCGGGATCGTTTCCCGAAGTATTCGGTGTCTGTGTGTCTTGGAAGCGCCGACGACCTGTTCCTCATTAATTAATGAGTAGCCTGTATGCATGCTTAGCGAGTAGCACTAAGCATGCATACACCCATGATCAGATGTATTCCAGTGTATTTGATTTGACTTTTCGACGCGCTCATGCCTTCAGCCTTAAACTGCAAAAGAAGTTTGAAAAACTTGTTGCATTCATGATGTTGCAGCTTCGTAAGTGCATATCATCTCCCTACATAGTGCAGGCTACCGTATTTTCATCTCCGCGGAGTCTGGCACGAAGGTTCCTTTTTCTCTGTGAAAACACGGCGTAATTCATCGCGCGATCTTGCGGGATCACCCACTCTCACGTGTCGATTGCGGTTTATTTGATATTTATCTTCTTTTTTTTTCAGTACACTCGGAGTTGAGAAGGAGGGCTTAAATTGGAACCACTAGATTTACTCCGTTCATTGCAGTGATGCCTGAAGTTTCCAGTGACGATACACTACATAGGCGCGAAAAATACTAGGAAACATCCCTAGGTTTCAGACAGCAGTCCATCACTAGCACAAGATCCATAGGCGACCATTGTGCAGTGCTCAGTCGCAACCTCCTCATGAAACGAAGAAAAAACTCACTACCCCCAGGGCCATATTCTGAGTCCCTCCTCTACTCCATTTGTTTCCTCCACTCGTAGGAAGGGAGGATTCCGCAATTCTTATGCATGGGAAAATCTATTTCAAGTACCTCCTCCACTGGGGGCTCGAGTGGAAGAAGGACTCAGAATACCAGGGTCAGTCTCCAGCAGCTGTAGGGAACCTAACCAAGGTTCCCTACAGCTCAGAACCAGTCAGAATTGCTTTGTCCAGCATCGCCTCCCCCAGTGAAGTTTATAATCCTTACAGCGGGTCCTTTGAAGACGGCTTCGATTGACACTACAATATGTAGTGGGTTGTGAAATTTAGTACGGGCGTACTGTCAACAAGAGGTGACTGGAGAGCCGAATCGGAAACCATTACAGACATTCCTGAAAGTTTATTCACGGAAGTAGATAACAACGGCATTCAAGGGCATGAAAGGGTCCTCAGTGGGAGAAAAAAGTTGCCGTGGACCTCCGTAGATGGCCACGCGGAGCAGACTGGAATCCCACAATATTTACAACTTTTACGGTGGACTAATTGCTACTAGTAAATAAGACTAGGCGTGTGATGGAGTCGTCTTGGCGCCTAATTGTAATATATTTGGTTTCAGTTCTCTTTTATAAAACAAGAGTTGCAGTCGTCTTCTGCCATCACACAACCTCCGTATATAGACCTGCTTCACTGTGCAATTATTATTGTGGGAAAGCCTTCTTTAAGAACCATGCTTGCACCAATGCTTCTTTAAAATCCATGCTTGCACCAATGCTTTTAAAGTCGGCTTCACGTTTAGACACATACGCATTGCTGGGGGGACACAATTTTAGGGGAAATACACGCTGTCATATAAAAATACAAACGCACTAGGACGTTTCTTTAACAACTTTTTATAAGTGTTGCTACGTTCGCGTGCGATTTTTGTCCGCATCGCTCTGTAGTCAGAGAGGACGTGCTCGATCTTAGCACACACAGCGTCGCTATAAAACAGAACGGGTCTTCGTTTCGTCACGGTGCCGTTGTTTGATGCCCTGCGGCCGTTTGCTACTGCGCGAAAGCGCCATGTGCTCGATGAACGGCGATGCACGATTCCCTTCGTCGTGAATTTCAGCACCTGAGTGACCGAACGCTGCACTACGAAGTCATCGAGCATGACAGGAACATGTGCGAGAGGTGGGGGCGAAGTCTGGCGCCATTCAGAGCACTCTCGGTATGAGGGCGGGAGCACGATACCGATGGTGCGGCCCTGCTGCCGCTCCGACGGCGTGCGCTGTGGTCCGGTTACTTTTTTGGCCGCTAGTTATTGCGCGAATCCGCGCATATACTCGCACAAGCTTTTATTTTTGACTCTGATGTACTCCGCAATGGCGCCTATAGATTACTGATCTTTTCAAGATGTGCATCAAAGGGATGAGACGTATAAGCGTGAGGTAAAAATCGGATTTTGAACGGTGTAGGACTTTGTTGGCGACCGCGCGCTAAATATTGTCACAAGACAACGACGAAGTAGGCAGTGGCGCACGGAGCCATGGTATACCTGAGTGAAGACCACGGCGTCCCGAACATAGCATTGCCGTGGTTCGCTCGTGTCATCACTGTCGCTCGTTAAAATCATCGCCTCATCTACCATGGTTCGTTCATGTCGTACTTTCGACGCGTAATAATATACTCGTAAATAGCGCACAGACTTGGATGCTAGTTTTCCAACGTCCCGCTTTTTAAAACGACCCGCGCTTTATAAACCCGTGGAGCCTCGGGAGTTTCGCTTGCGGATAGAAAAAAAAACAAAACATTTAGGTCTAGCGTTATTAGCGTTGCTTAAAAAAAATCCGCACTTTCCATGCCCGCCTTCCCCTTCCTCTAACGGTCTATAGTTGTTCATCGCCATCGTCATTACATTAACCAAGGTTTCCAATTTACTTGTATTTGTGTAAGGTTACCGTACTTCAAGGAGAAAACGAAATTGCGGGGGATTCCTAGACTTAGACGCACTTAGATGTACACGGAGCAGTCGGTAGTTCACTATCTGGAAGGGCGTCTGACAAAAAATTAGCCGTGTATTTACTCACACCGCTGCAAATGTCAGCGAAAGACCATAGACCATAGAAAGACCATTCTGTCACCCCTGCCGCGTAAACTCCACTCTTCTGTTGGATGCCCAACTTTCACGCTCGTTCCCTTCCGTCTCGCTCATCCTACGATAAACACGGTGAAGGTGAGCTCAAGCCAACTTAATGTTGCCGCGTTCTCCTGCTGGCACACCATGTACTGGAACCCTCTCCTACCGTTGAACTTGTTGAAATGCCGCCCCAAAGGGGGCGCCGCGAGCGCTTTTTGCATTTCTGGGTCAAAAATTTTTTACTGCGAAGCACCATACCTCTACCATAAAGGTAAATTTTCGTGTCGATGTCATCGGAAAACTATAATTATTAAGAAGGCAGGCATATATTTACCCAGGGAGACTGTTCATACCAGTAAAGATTATGGTTACGTGATAAACTACAAGTGAAAAATTACCCAAGAGCATAGAAATCAGGTAGTGACGTCACCACGCTTTCATTTATAAAAAGGGAGAGCGGTGTAGCGCCTTCTTCAGTCCATTCCAGGCTACCTTGCGTAGGCCACGGTAAGGAAAGACCGCAGAAGAACAGCCAGAAAAAGAAGAATATAAAGCAGTCATGAATGTCGTTGTCCCGTAGTAGAAAACATGGTTAGATACATTTCACGTGTCTCCGGTTTCCCTCTTTGTGGAGCCACGCGTGAGAATTCAAGTGACGTCGCATGGGCAATCGTTGTGGGTGTTGTTTGCAGCTTCGCAGTTCAACCACTTCCACAGCCTGGATTGGGGCCACGTTTTTTTAAAGGCGTATTTTTTATTTGCTATCGCAAAAATTAGGTGGCCGTGGACTTTTAATTAAGAGAACACCGTGAATGTCACTCATATATTGATTTTTGCCTCAGCCGTGTACTTTTATTTAAGGGAACCATGCAAATGTCACTCATAAATTGATTTTTTGCCTCGAATAAGTCTAATGTTTTCTTCTTGTTCAACAGTGTTGACAAGTATAAATATTGCCACCAGCTTTAGTTGTTCGGAAATGTTTACGTACGTAAACGTCTCGTTCTAGATGGCTTTATCTTTTGGCCAGGAAGCTGAGCATGCTCGCTTGACGAACCAGGACTGGCGCAAGTTCCAGAAGTTATGTGGCCGGACGGCTCAAAAAGCGCTAATACGGACGACATTTATGAGGTGTTCACGGCACATTTTTCTCGCATCCTCATCTCAGAGAATACGTTGCCGGATGAATACTTTGAGGAACGCCTAACGAATTTTGCATTTCTGGAAGGTTTTACAAGAACTTTCGTTTCAGCTTCTGGGGGTGCGCTTCTCGCCATGGTGAAAGGCGTCCTTCTACATTAAGGGCTGCCGAAATCCTATCGCGAGGGTCGCGTCGTCCTGGTAGCGAAGCCGGGAGGCAGCCCTTTGGACCCAGGTGCGTACAGAGCAATCATGCTCCTCAGCTCACATTAAGAAAATTGTTGCGTTCATTTTAGCCCACCGAATGAGCAACGTACTCCCGCACATCCAAAGCAGCGTGCAAACGTGCAGTGTGCAGGGGCAGTCAAGTTTTTCATCCTTATCCCTGACCCGCGACCCACTAGACTTCGAGTCAAGAACCGGCATTTCCGATTGCTTCATATCGGTCGATAGGGCTAAAGCTTTCGATAGAGTGGAGCACCGATACATGCTCGGTGTCTTAGATCTCTACGGTTTCCCGTCATAGTACTTAGCCTGCCTGAGGCTAGCTTACTCGACCGTGACCGCCCGGCTACTTGTTAATGGCCGCCTCAGTGAGCGCTTCCCAGTTACGCGGGGGATCCGGCAGGGTTGCCCCTGGTCCCCCCCTCGCTCTTTGCCCTATGCCTGGACCAGGTTCTGCGTCGCGTGGCGGCGTGTTCTTCCATCCGCGGCTTCCCGCTTGCCCGTCAAAGCCAGATTAAGGTTTCTGCATATGCGGACGATATGTCCCTTTTTCTCCGGGATGAGGACAGCTACCGAGCGTTTATACGGCTTTTTTGGAGGTTATGGTTAGCTGTCTGGATCGTGGCTAAGCAAGGGCAAAAGCCGAGCGCTACGCTTTAAATCGCTTGCCACTGACCATGCTGGAGACGTAGAGTAGGTGAGGAAAGTCCGGGTGCAAGGCGTAGTCTTCCATTCTCCTAACGAAGTTGCTCGTGGGACGTAGAACGATCTCTTAGACACGGCTGACAAACGCATGGGCATAGCGTCAACTTTCAGGCTGTCTTTATCTGAGGGGAGCTATATCATTAAGTCATGTGTTTCAGCGGCGTTCTTTTAAGTGGAGAGGCCACCCGTCGGCTGGCCACAAAATTCTGGTCCTTTTTCTGGGATGGCAAGACCGAGTCAGTTCGTCTTCACCCGGTTCACCAGATTATTCTGGTTCTCCGGATCCTCGTAGGCCGGGGGGGGGGGGGGGTTGTAGCTTGCCATGTCTGAACCTGGTGTCAAGTTTTGTAGCGTTGCGCGGTGTGTGGGAACTGGTACATAATGAGTACCCGGGGCAGGCTCTCCTTCGCCACTTCTTGGGTCCTGCTGCCTTATGGCTTTATGGTGAGCCTATCACCGGGCCTACAACTGTGCAGCCGTCGGCTTTGTATAGGTCGTCGCTAAAAGACTTGGAGGTTTTCAGTCGGGCAACCCAGATCTAGATATTAGAGTGTGCTATTGGGCAGTTGGATGACCAGCAAAAAAAAGTCTCGCGGGGCCCGTAGGCAACTGTTAACGTCAGCGGTGCTCCCTGCAGACGTTCGTGATTTAGGGTGGCTGCGTAGCTGGAGAGCCCTGCCGACGTGTGACCGCCTTGAAGTATTTGGTGTGGTTCCCTCTGTCCGGTGCCGGCAATGCGGACGCACTGAGACTCTAGAGCATGCTCTTTTTGGGTGTCGTGTGGCCGCCCCATTCTGGGTTTTACTCAGCAGAATCTTCGAGCTTAGGCTGGGAGCCTACACGAAATCGAGAGATCCGTTCGTCAGCTTTCTGATGTGTGTGGGTGCCTTTGTTGTGTGGCGCCAGCGAAGTGTACCCCCTGTTGCGGTGCGTTTGTAAATGGCCATACAGCACCTGCAGCATGAGCTGGTGGGGCAGGGGGAAAAGCTTTCCTCCTGCGTCGGTCGACTCTTTTCTTCAAGGTCGCCAATAACACCGTTCAATGTTGTGTAGTTTCTTATGAAGTTGTAATACGTGGGTTTCACTGAGAGGAAAGTAGTATTTTCAGAGGCCACGGTGCAGCATAGGCAGTTGGGCTGAACATGCCTCGAAGTATAGTCCTAGATATGAACTGGTGTGTAGTAACTGTGGTGGTTTTGTACGCTGATTTTCACGCGTGAACTCCAATGACTCAACCTTGTGACGTGGGCATCAGTGTGAAGAGCCTTTGGTGCGTTGGACCTTGTTTTTTATGAACGTGTGTGTGGTTTAGTTGCCTGTATCCAGTATCCTGGCGACCCGTGTAGTATGTAACTGTAGCGGGTCCAAGCTGTTACTGAATATCATAAATTCTCTTTCGGACAGACAGACAGACAGACAGACAGACAGACAGACAGACAGACAGACAGACAGACAGACAGACAGACAGACAGACAGACAGACAGACAGACAGACAGACAGACAGACAGACAGACAGACAGACAGACAGACGGGCACAAGAAAAAGTAGCACAAGAAAAACTATCGTCTTTCAAAGACATAATTTTTGAAAATAATTTGCAGTCTGTCTTGCGCAGACATTTGATGAAGCTAGTTTGGGTCAAGTCAGGGGTACTACTGCAAGCGGTAAATATCCAAGTCCTAGTGATTTGGGAATGACGTCACCTTGCACGCTTAGTTCAGACATGTCCTGCGGAAAATTCTTCTAGAACCGGTTTTAGAAAGCTCAGGCACGTTTATACAGTAAATAAGCATAAATACAAAGTATGGTTAGGAACAAATGCAGACAGATGTGTCTTTAGCGTCAGTAAGGATACATTTAACTAGTGGTAACCGGGCAACAGTAGCGGGGGACAGTCCCACGGGATGGACATGTACCGGGTGAACAGGAGGATGTGGCGACATGACCGAGATTAGAACATGGCGGACTGGGCTGGACGAAGTGTGCACAGCAGGACTCACTGAAGAGCGGACCTTGGGGAAACGGGACTTCCAGTAAAGGTGTGGTTTCAGGGAACGCAGCGTCTTTCTAGGAAACCTCGGCCGGTTGCAAGGACCCCGGTACCACAAACTATAAGTTTCAATTTACCTATATTGAAAAAGTTGTCCGCGCCGATTCCCATCCCAAGAAATAAACCAGGAGCATAATTTGTATTGGTTGGAGTGCAAGTAATAAAGTGTTACTAAATGAACTTTTACTAAAAGGAGGGTATACAGTCAATGCATACGGCTGGTGATTACCTAAGAGCCAGAAACCTCCAGGGGGACTTACAAACACCTGGAAAGGACCCTTAGGGCGGCGCGACGAGCCATGGAAAGAATAAGGACAAGAGTAACGCCTAGGGATATAAGACGAGTGTCCTGGATGAAGGGACAACCATTGGCGGAAGGCATCCTAGTTCTGATACAGCGGAAACGAGCAGCCAGCAAAGACCAGGGCATCCCGCACTAGCGGGATGCCCTGATGTCACCATCCCGCACCCGGTGAGATCACCATACTGAACCATTAAGCTTGAAATTAAAGATGTTTTTTTTCTCTCTCTCTCTGTCTCCCACGTTAAGAGAAAAACGTAGAACCGGCCTGGCTATCTAATGCGGAGAGCTTGGAACCGGTGGGATATCCTGGTAAAATAGTAACCGCTCAGAGAAGGGACCAAAAGTAATGGACGACAATTGACTTGATGGAGAGATAATACTAAGAAATTCGGTGGCAAGAAATGGATTAGGGTAGCGCAAGGCGGGTGTGGTTGAAGTCAGTGGGGGAGTCCTTCGTCTTGTAGAGGATAGTAATAAACCGAAAACAAAGACGATTGCAATGATCTGATGACGAAAATAAATACAATGGAGAATAACGTTGGGTACGCCTCTATCTCGCCTTCTAACTGAACTAACTAGAAATGATTTTATCGGATTCCGGAGTTTATACTGCTGAGCCCAAGGACGCGGGCCCGATCCCAAGCCGTGGCGGCCGCTTTTCTGGTAGAAGCGAAAAGCAAAAACGCCCGTGTGTTGGAGATTTCGGCGCACATTAAAGATCTCCAGAGGGCCAAAATTAATGCGGAGCCTTTCATTACGACGCGCCTCATCGCGTGCGTAGCGTATGCGCGTTACACCTCGTAATAAATCAATCATTGGATTCCGGATTAACTTATCAGGAACGAAGGTTGAATATTGAGGGACCCTAAAACAACGCGCAGAATCTAACGTCACAAAACGGATGCGAGTCAGTCACAACAAGGCAAGTGAACACAACTTCAAGAGAAACACGAGAAGTGTGTAAGCTGTTAAAAGGGAGGCTGTATAACCAGTTGCCAATCAGTTAAGGTACAAGCTTTAAATTATCAGGAACAAAGTTGAGTAAGAAGTGAGGTTCTTACTCGCCAAGGCACACCTATGTTAAAATGCGGCGTGTATTGGTGGGTTGCGGATCAATATATGCTACCATGAGCGTGTCTATTTTCCGTAGGTATCTGTACACCCCCGCATCTGCTCTTGATTTTTAGCTTCGATCAGAAAAACATATGCTAGGTTCAGGAGCCGCACTCGCGACCTTGTGCTCAGTGCAGCAGCGCAACACCTTGACTGCTGAGAGGTTGGCGTGTGCAAGAAATAATGGAGGAAAATTCTAAATTTTGAGAGTGGGTAATGTTTTGAAAAAAAAAGAAAAAACACGAAAAATGAAATAGTAAGCACATGCAACGGTCATAGCTTCCCGTATTGCTGATGGGATGTCGCGGTGGCATAAACACTACAACTAACTGAAGTGCTGGCTGTGATAGTGCTCAAATAAGGTTGAGGAAACAGATCTTTGTAGCTCAAAATAAAGAGTTCATAAAAATGGCCGGCAGAAGTTTACCATAAGAAGTGCATGCAAAGAAGGTTAGATTTTTTCAAAGAATCGAGAATGTTTCGCAGTCATGAACCGTGAAATTGAATGACTTATGCATTAGCTTCGGTAGACGTGGCTCACGCACCGACTTTTTCGAATCGTGTATGTACGTCAACCCTATATACCGTCGGCACTCACAAGGGAGAAAAAAAATTAAAGAGTAAAGAACTGACACAATATACTTGAATATAGTCACGGTATACCAACAACTGAACACAATATTTATTATATTTGTACTTAAATTTCAACTGCAAAGCCGAGTCGCTTTTTGTTATCTGCATGGAAAACACACTTCAATTGTTCGACTGAAACATTCAAACACTGAGTGCCTTAGGGTTCAGCAGCAGAAATAAAAAGCTCTCTGGGAAAACTTTGCGCAAATTCGTGCTTCATCAACAACGTAATCTGATAAGACCAGATCGCCTTACCATCCCGGGCTGAACGTTCTAAATGTTCTTGCAAAATCCTACTTTTATGGCTGAACATCTTCTTTCCTCGCTGTAATCATTCAAGGAAACTAAATTACCTCACCAAGACTGCCCGATGCATGGCGACAGCTTCTTAAATTAGCGTACGATATCAGAAAGAAAAAAAAGAAATGTTCGCGTGGAGGTGTTTACTTTTTACCACCAGCTGACATTTTTAGTGGATGCCGACCACGGATTACTTACTTGCGTGGATGCGGCCAATGAGAACACTCTAAGGCAAAGGGGTGCATGAAAGAAGCTCGGTGCTCATCTACACATGTGACCCGCTCCTGCGGAAGACGCAGTGTGTTCATTGTTTCTTCCCCTGCCTGAGTAGCTGGAGCTCATTTTCCTCAAAAAAGCCATTTCCCGATGTTCCACTCTCTTTATCTCACTCGCAAGCACTTCTTTTATTTCTGCTCGCCTTTCAACTCTTTCGTTCGTTGCAATGAAGAAAAGCTCTTGGGTGGCTCTCTTACCCACGGTTCATGCTCAGCCGGAAGTCTTCCAAAGTCGGAGGGCGGGAAACGGCGGACGTTTAAAAAAAAGGCGCACAGAAGAGCGTTGGGGCACATCTGTAGTACGCGAAAAACACACAAAAAAATAAAAATAAATGGCGGACAGAGAAACCGCGACGGCCATCCGGAAGCTCCCCCGCAAAAGTTGTTGTCGCCGGGATCTCCATCTTTTGTATACGACCCATCTTTCACGCCGAAGCCCGATATTTTATGTCTCAGTCTTTATTCTTTTTTTCGGTACAACTGCGGGCCAATTTCTCAGAGCCTCGTCCGTCGTTCTCGCGCACCAAGAGCACCATTTACCATCACAATAGTTGGCTCGTGACCACCGGCGAGTGCTGGCCAGCTCGTACCCCGGAACAAAAACCCCCCGCGCTTTCTAAAACGAAATGGCCCTAGATTTGGATCTAAACCGCCAGAATGTGTTCGAGCGCTATCACCATTCTTTGGGGAGCCGTTGGAAGTTCGCTAACCAGAACAATGAGACCGATTCGAGAAAAGTGGTTTGCGTTTAATACTCGCTTGTTTGTTCCTGTATGTCGTTGTGTTGTTTCGTTGGTTTGTTTTCTTGTCTAGGCGTGTGAAAAAGGGCGAAGGCGGAGTAAGTGGCCCACAACGGATGAACTGAATCGTATCAATAAAACAACGTCACTAGAAATTGAGCGGCACACTAGAGTCCAAGCCTGTTTTTAGTGACCACGACATGCCCCTTTGGTAAGAAGCGTTGCTGAGAGTGTCCAATCCTTAGGTTTTGTTGGGTTTCTTTCTGGATGTGCTGTGTTTTCTTTTTTTCGAGATGTGTCCACAGATACCTTGAACGGCTTCGGCAAGTTCAGGAAGAGGGGTCCCTGAGAATTTTGGAAAGCGCAAACGTGTGGAAGAAAAAAGAAGGGGGGGGGGTGGATATCACTGCCATCACTGCAAGGTTACATCTTTACCGTGTGGTTCTTCTTGAAGTTGTTTTAACATAAAATTTTCTAGGTTTCCAAGATTTTAAAACACAAAATGTGAAGCCGGGGGAGGTTAGTAGCCGGTTACGGTGTGTGCGTGCGTGTGCGTGCGTGCGTGCGTGCGTGCGTGCGTGGGGGCGTGGGGGCGTGTGTCGAATTGATAATTCATCCGAGATCAAATCGGAAGGCGGGGGTTCGGCCCCAACTCTGCACGCGTGTTTTCCTTCACTTATTCCAGACGCAAATTAAAAAAAAATTACACCATCTCCCCGAAGAGAACTATGTGGTGATGCAAAGCAGAATTGTGGCGTCCATTCAGCTCATCGGACGGTGCAGCGTGTCTCAACCGAAGCAGCAACTGAGGAAACGGCGCGCGGACCTGGTTTATTATATAGAGCAGATGGAGTGGAGAGGAGGAGATGAGAGAGGAGACGCGCGTGCGCTGCTTATCACGCAGCTGGCGTGTTGCCGTTATGTCGAGTGATCTGGTGTTTAGTAGCGCCAGAGGTGAGAGAGAGAGAGAGATAAAACATCTTTATTGTCCGGCAAAATTGACGCTGCCTAACGTCGTGTCAGTCGGTCCCTCGGCATCGGCTACCTACACGCACCCAGCCCCCGAGGGGACAGTGCTTTCGGCAGCTGACGCTCGAGAGCCTCCAACACCCCAGAGGCAATTCCAGAGGGAATTCCCCAGAGGGAATTCCACGTCCGGGTCCACACCGGTGGCAAAGGCACGCAAGTACTGTTGTGTTATGGTCAGTAGGCAGTGGTGCTCGAGGCGCCGAAACTCGTCCATCATGTTTTCGTCGATGTTGTCGTCTCTGTGGTAGAATCGGTAGTCTCCGTCAGCGTTGGTAAGGTAAAGGTTGTTGACGTTGGTGCACCGGCTGAGAGCAACGTACACGCCCTCGTTTTCGCAGCTTTGTCTTCTTCTCTTTCTTCTTCTTCAGCGGTTCCCCTACGGGAAGATGACGATGGTGGTTGAACGCGAAGCTATCCCGTGATGGATTCTTTGGTTGTCCAATCCCTAGGGGCATCCTGCCAAAATCATCATCAGAAGCGCTGCGGATGTGGCGAGAGCAACGTGCATGCCCTCCTCTTCGCAGCTTTGTCTTCTTCTCCTTCTTCGTCTTCAGCGGTTCCCCTACTGGACGATGACGACGGTAGTTAAACACGAAGCTATCTCGTGATGGATTCTTTGGTGGGCCAGTCCCTAGGGGCATCCTGCCACAATCATCATCAGAGGCGCTGCGGACGAGGGACGGACGCGGGACATCCCCCCGAGCAAGAGACGCTAACATCCTCCTCTAAAGTTTTCAGTTCGTCGTTTCTATTGACGTTCAGCTTCGCGTGCCTTCGTTGTATCAGTAGCTTCTTGACGTAGTTTTAATATGTCAAGGACATAAGGCGCGTTCGTAGCACTTGCTGCTGCCTCGGTTTTGTAGCGCAGTGGGAAGAGCGCCGTGTGTAGGGGGAAAGGTGCGGACAACGGCCGGACGCCGGACATAGCCCCGAGCAAGAGATGTTTTGCATCTAAAAATGCTTAATACACTAACAGTAGTAAAAAAAGCCTAACCGTTCCCATATATGCCCCCTTTGGCGTTGTAGACAGCCGGCTTTTCTGTATTTCCTCAACAACGAGCCATTTTCGTACATATGTGCACGTTACTAGCTTTTTGCATGCTCCATATGGAGATCATATGTATAACTTGACTGCTCCATCATAACTACCGACTGTCTTGGCAAAAAATAAAACAGTACGAGAAAATGACTAATGTGGGCCCAACGCAAACCGTCCCTGTTTGTTGACTGCCTCGTCCTTCTTCTTGCGGCGTTTCTAGCGTTGTCTTTTTTTTTACTAAGCATGAACCAAATAGCCCGGTTTCATTCCTTAGACCAACCATATTGCTGTAGTGGCGCTGCCGATTTAAATGTATGTCGCTTGTGCTGTTTCTACGGACGAAGCTGGCTTGCCCTAGGTTCTGACCTATATTGCGCACGTTTGTCGGGTCGCTTTGACAAAGAATCGCACGAGCTTGCCCCAGAGCTGGTGTAAAATGACGGTATTCGTAAAAAAATCATGGTCAAATTGGTCGCGAAGACGACTCTATCATTATTCCGTGTTTCATTTACTTGTCATAATTACTAAGATTATAGTGATGTTGTAAACGTTAAAGAATTCTCTATTGCTGTGAATGCATATCCGTTTAAGGAAAGGGTATTGTTACGGAAAATGACTGTAACCCTTGTTCTATAGAAACGATCTCGAGATGATTTTATTGAGCATTAATTTAGAATTATTTCTAATTAAGTGATGTGTAAATGACTTTATTCGATCAATATCGTAAGTCGCTATACATAACTCAATATAGTTATCCACCAAAGCTGCTTGGCTTAACTGCAGGTCTCCCATCTTCATAGCGGTGAAAAGGGCTCTAGATTTTTCATTTTTATTCTGCTTTCATTTTACAAAATCAGATATCGAGCAGAGAACACCAGGGGTTCAAGTTGCCAGTTTTAGTTTGGTATGGGCGAGTTTTGGGCCGAGAACCCGCCAAAGAAAGAATAGTCTCCTGGACTTTAGTGCTGAAATGAAAGAAAAGATCGCGCAATTGTGCGGAATGTACACCGACAAAGTGAACAACACATATATGGCGAGTGGAATTTGGTAGACCCATTTGTAGTTGCATTCTGTAACCGGATCAAGCATTGCTTTTATCGACGTTTTCAGTAGTTAAAGCCGCAGAAAAAAAGACGCTGAGGAGCTTTTCAATTTAGGCGACATTTTTTTAACGCGCCCCCTCTACGTACATCTCCCGTACACCATGTGAGAAAAATTCTTGGGCATCACTGATATCGACCAAATTTTAAAGCCTAACGTTTTATTCCCCTTCCTCATTGCTGTATCGTTGCGTGCTCTGGGAGAATAACTTTGACCAAAGTAATTGCATTTTCGCAAGAGTCGGCCAAACTAGTTTTCTAATTGAAAGCAAGCAACATGAAGGGATAAGTATTGCTTCTTTACCAGCTTGGTAGCTTCGTTTCAACCTGATCAGGGTTAGCTTTAAAAAACCAGTTTTCAGTTTTGTTTTGCTTTAAATAGGTGGATGGTCTGAAAGCCCTAATCTTTACGAAAGGTGGAAGGAGTAAACGACAAAGAAAATGTGCTCTCTGTGGTGAAAACTGTGTGAATAAGGGATTAGTTTTCTTTCTTTTTTTTGCTTTCAAACTTGTTTCTTCCCAATTTTTTTCATTTTCTTCAAGCTTTGAGGACTGCACCGATGACCGTCTCCCCAACAACGAAAGTGTGGATCGGTGGCCTGTATCCACCTACAACTCTCGAAGATATATAAAATAGTCCCAGCAACTCGGCCCTTGTAAAGAAAAATGTGCACACCACTAATCATTTGCGGTGCATACACGTGACTCGTATTGATTATGGTACTTGACGGAAGCGTGGCATTCATTCATTCATTCATTCATTCATTCATTCATTCATTCATTCATTCATTCATTCATTCATTCATTTTATTCACTTCAAAACATTGGTTGGTACAAGAGTGACAATTTCATCTGTGCCCTTAGCAACAATGCTTGTACCGTGCCCAAGGAGTTATTTCACTTTTAAAATTGCAAGCAGGCAACTTGCAATAAAAAATACAATGATAATAAGCACAATATAGAAAATAAAAATTACACGGTTTGAAACAGGCGACGACTCAAACAGCATCTCGTCAATAAACTCAAACACATTAGGTACGTACAATGTTCATCGTAATATGACTACAGGATCTAGAGAAAAGACAAAAACCACGCCATGAAGAAAAAAAAGTATGTTATTGTGCACAACTAATTACAAAACCAATCTTTCAGCAATTAAATGAGTGATGCTAGATCGTTGCATTGTATGTACTGCAAGAGAGAATTTCAGAAATTTTGACTTTGTTTAATGCGATGGGTATAATCTTCCATAGTTTCGCTCCAAGATATTGCACAGTCCGTTTGCCATAACAGTTATGTACCGTAGGAAGGTTGAGGTTGTTGCCTGAACGAGTTCTTGTATTGAGTACTTTAGAAACTGCATTAAATAACTTTAGACCCTAGAAAGCTCTACGCTTGAGTAGGTGGTATTTGAGTACTCGCCTTGAGTATTTTTTCTATTGCCGGTGTTTTACGTTAATACTCTAGCCTTCTCCGGTGGCAGTAATTCTTGCGGAAATTGACATAACTTGAAACCTGTCGTAACGGTGTTTTAATTAAACAAACAGAAATGGTAAGCAGCTGCGGATTTGCAATACACATTACTTAAGCTCAGGATTGATTTACGGCCGTGGTTCCAGTTTATTTTGCATTGGATGTGGTAGATAAATGTTTTATTGTCTTCGTGCCCACATTCAGAACTATACTTAAGAATCCTGACGTGTTTCAGAGGCGACAGTCTCGTATGTGCATGTCATGTTATGAGTACGCCAATATAAATCGTCCACGAGATTCTGCGGCAGTTGTCATCGCTGGCCAATTTCCTAGGATGGGTATGTGCGAATTGTGGATGGAAACGTTTGCGTAGCAACCAACGGTAATCGGGGAATCGGCCTTGAGCTTCGGACGGAAGCTGCCGTCGTCACTGGCCAAGCTCCCTCGGCGAGTGTATGAGAGTTGTAGGTGATCACACAGGATCACTCTACGCCATTTGAAATGACAGCGCAGGTGATTAGGCGACAGCGTTACAAAGCAGCCGCTTACTGAGGTGCATTCCTATGTGCCAGCCCGTTTCACTAGACGAAGGGTTCACCGACGCGGCCAAGAGAGGCAACATGTGTGCGATTGCCTACGTGACCGCCAAAGGAGAAACGAACACTGATATCCGCAACTCCCACACAGTGGAGGAGGCGGAAATTCTCGACATAGCCCTCGCAGCAGCTCACCAATTCGAACCTAGTAGAATCACAAATATTTACACCGATTCGAAAAAAGCATGCATACTTTTGGGCCAAAACACTAGCCATTCAAATGCGTTACCTCTTTTTTCTGCCTTCAAAGGACCAGTTCGGGTGTACTGGATCCCTGGGCACACTGGCATGTCGTGGGATGAAGGAGCTGACCTTCTCGCCCACGAAACCCTTCTCCTGGCTCCCGACATCAGGGACCAAGTCCAGAACCCTAGTCCTCCTACCCTCACACTAAAGACCTACCTACCCGATAAGAGACGTCTGCCTTCACCTCATCCCAGACTGACCCGGCAGGAACAGGTTACCCTTCGTCAAGCCCAGACAAACACGCTATTCACACCAGCTCTACTTCATCTGTACAGAAACCATATACACACACCCCTCCCAAACTGTGCACGCTGTAAGGTACCACAGGGTCAAACCCACATCCTGTGGGTCTGCCCAGACACCAAGCCAATTAGGGAACATCACACTAGAGAGTGGCTGACTACTGCAACCAAGTTGGAGGAGCAGAGGAGCCTGGCGGACTTCATTTTGAAGGCCACCAGAAGCTGCCTGGAACGAGGCGGCTCTTAGCCTCCCCGCCACCCCCGTTTCCCCTTCCCTTTTGAAAGGAAATAAAGTATTATCTCTCTATCTCTCTAGACGAAGGGGTATACGCTCGTCCTCACGGCGAGCCTGTTCAACCTCTTCGCGTCCGCTACGGGAGCGAGGGCCCAAGGCCGCGTGACGTAAGCAGGTCACGTGACCTGCCATTTTTGTTCAACCGATCTGTGGGGTAAACGGCCGCTTCTGAATTATATGCCTCGACGGGCACTGCTGGACTTGCTACAAAATTGTCTTAACCTAGCGGGAATCTGCACGCCTGAAAAATCTCGGAGTATCGGAGCCACGGCTATGCTGTTATCAGGTGGTCGGCGAAGAACAAGAATAGGATCAATCTTATTTCTCAAAAAACAAGAAAACAGAAACAAAAAAACAATATAGACCGAAATGTTTCAGCAGCGTACATAGCTGATATACTCTTTAGTACCTGAAGACTATCCCGTTCGTATTTATTCCCGCTCTCTATGCGCTTGTCCTCTCGGTTTTCTTTGGTTTCCTACTTATAGAAAGTTTCGAGTTTATGTAGCGTGACATTCAGTTTGACGCTTCCAATAGACTCGCGTGGCTTATCGGAGGCGAATAAATACCAAAATGCGAAATTCTAAGGCCATTGTAGAAAATTCTTTTTTTTTTTGAACGGTAAAAGGCACAGAAAAAACACAGGCTGCGTTCATATTTTGACGAGGAATAAAAATACACGAGAACAAAAAGAAGACCAACAGAAGTGGGTGGTCACGAAGGTTTTCGAAGCCTTAGCCCTACGGTCGGCAGAGAGTTTCATCCAGCTCAGGTCATCGCTCATTTTGTGACCTCACGAAGTGTGGATGGGACTGATCCGTCAATCTCAGTATATATACGCAACCGGCCTGGCCGCTTTTGCGATGGTGGACGCCCATTTCGGTAGGTACTGCACGCATTTATAGTTCACATTTTTCTTTAGTGGCCCAGCCGACGGGAATCTAGCGTGGTTATCAATCTCACCTTTCTCGCCAGCGGGTTTCTAAACTTATACGGGCCTGTTCTATTTCTGCATTGACTTGCTTGCGCCAGAGTCTGCCGGTTTCGTCGTTCGAAAAATATATGTATCAGACAGGTGCGGGTTGCGGCGTAGGAAATAGTTACACATTTTCAAAAAGTTAGTTTACGTTACCTCTTTCTTTGTTTCTCTCTCTCTCTTCACTTTTGTTATGATTTTTTGTAGGATAAAAATGTAGTTGCTCCTCGTTCGTAAAGCTGATGCAGGAGTGATGTTTCGTTGGTTCGTCCAGTGCCCACAGCTATTTCTTTCTTTTTAATCTGCTATTCACGTTGAATAGAAGAAAAAAACGAATTTCAAGTTACCAAAGGTTCTCATTCAGCTAACACGCAGTGTAGAAAATACAATTACTAAAACTCATCAGGCTTTAAAAGCAATCTCGCTGCCGCTTCCGTCGCTTTTGATGCCGTAAACATTGCTTTACATCCAAATTTGCATTATATATTGCCGAAAGCGAGTTCTTTCAAGGTTGCGCAAGAATCTTGCAAGGTTGGCCAGTGTTATGGGAAGCGAAACGAATCAACGCTTTCATAGTTGATAGGCTATTATTGAACACTGTGTGCTGCTACTACATTGAGACAATTTTAGTGCTCACTTCACACGGGATAAACCAATCCCCGGGTCCACATAGAAACTGTGCCCAATCGCGATGACAGGATGGTGGTGATGGGGGTGAAAAACTAAACCGCCTGTGTGTCAACATTTTGGCAAACATTACGGTGTCAGGTGGTCAAAACTCATTCAGAGCGCTCCGCTACGGTGCGCCTCGTAGCTCATGTGCAGCTGTGGCACCCATTGAATTTCGATGACAGGTTAGAAGCCTGAAAGTAGCCAGCTCGAAATTAGGTAACCTAAAAGCCTGAGGGTTCCGGCTAGTCGGTAATCAAGGACTAGAAGACCAGGGACGAGAAAAAAACTCCAAACAAGCGCTTTTCAGCGCTTGTTTGTAGTCTTCTTCTCGTCCCTGGACTTTTTTCGCGCTGTGTAGCTCATCGAAATTAGGGGTTGGGGTCTCGTCTGATCTCATCCGATGGATCGGATCTCCCCAACTACTGAAGGGCACTAGCCTCGTCGCTGCACGCTACTAGAAATAAACTCCAGATGACCATTTATGACGCTCATAGGAACTATAAAATGCGTATCATATTCAAACACCCCTCAACAAATAAAGAGGGCTGGAGGTAGTGCATTTCGGGAAATACATGGTATATGTTGGCGTAAACTCGCAGACTAGCAATGGCGCGCGTGGAATTGAGGCCCCTGAAACCTTATTTAGGTCCTCTTTGAAGGAACTGTACAGTGAGTAAGCGTCTTTTTTGGCACTCCATTGAGCAGTTTATCCAGTTTTATTTAGCCCGAGTCAAGAGAAATTGTTTATACGAAAAACCGATTTCCGATAAGATATTTTCTCAGAAACACACAGCCATGCACAGACACACGCACACACTTGCGCGCACGCGAGCGTTCACACACACCCACACACGCACGCACGCGCACGCACGCAAACACACGAGCCCACACCCACGCTCCCACACACCCACGCTCTCACACACGCACACACACATGCACACGCGCACACACACACGCGCGCACACACGCATAAACGCCCACCCACACAGACGCACGTGCACACACACATACACACACACGCACACACAAGCACACACACACAGACGCACACGCACGCACACAAACAGATGCACACACGCACACACACACGCAGACGCACACGCACACACACACAGATGCACACACACTCGTGCACTCACGCACAGACACATACACGCACATATATATATACACACACGCACACGCACACGCGTACGCACAAACCCCGCATACACACACGCACTCTCACACACACGCGCACCCTACCATACGCACACACGCACACACACACACACACACACACACACACACACACACACACACACACACACGCACACACACACACACGCACACGCACGCACACACCCCGCATACCCACCCGCCCGTTCGCGCGTGCGCTTGCTTGTGGGCCGGGGAGATGGACGAAAACATTTGCGAAGGATTTTGTCAAGGGCGAATAAACCGATTTAAGATGCTTGTTGTATAACGATGGCACTAGATCATCGGTCGCGTTTAAGCTACTTAGCCGATGGAGGATGTCCTTTCCTGAGTATATTCGCGTCCCAGATAACTCCAGAGCTCCATGGGATCGCCAACTGGCAGCAAAATAGACAGAAACTTCTCGTCTGAGCTCGACATTTCGGCGGCGCCGAGTAGTCGAAATGCAATATAAAAAGCGATGTCAGCAGCGACAAACCTTATCCAAAATTGCCTTTCGCACGTTGTTTGCTCTGGGAAGAGATGTTTTATTTTGCAGGTCCCGAACGGCTTCAAGTTTATCACTATCAAATTTTTCAATATATTTGGTGGCTTTTCATAGTTGGTTTGTTGGCAGCCTTGAGTCATGGCGCATACAACCATGCCGATTGGGCAAGAAGCTGCCTGTAAGGATTAGGCTGTGACCCGGTTTATTTTAGAAAGCAAAAGGAGTGCAACAAGAGACAAGCATAGAGACAACAAAAAAAAAAGGAAATCTTGGGATATAACAGAATAGTCAGAAAAAAATTATGAAGGAAGAAACAGCTGTCAGCAGGGCAGCCGGCCACAGCAACAAAGGACTGAAAGGCGAGCACAGCATCTCTGGGACAAACAACTAGGACCGAAGCACCCAGGTAAAGAAGAAGGGTGGAAGATAACCAGAGATTAGGCCGATTGAACGTGCAGACAACGTGTAGACGTGTAGACGTGTAGAACGTGTAGACGTGTAGACGTGTAGACGTGTAGAACGTGTAGACGTGTAGAACGTCTAGACAAAAGCTGCGGAAATTAAAAAAAAAGGGTTCTGTATTTTCGGGAGCCTTTCAGAAAGGACACTGACGAGATAAGGCCTGACCATATTTATGTAGATAAAAATTTAAAGGGGGAATTGTGCATAAAAATTTTGTGATATCCACCTCGCAAAATTTAGGCTTCCGTAAGTGAGAAAGGTGAATATTGTGAGAGCATGAACGAGGGGCATCCTGCTGATTAATTTGTAAAACTAGGAGGCGCCTGAACCTCACCGACAAGAGAAAACTGTCAATTGTACAATTCATGACGAGAGGACCACCAAGAATCCAACTGGCCAATTGGTCTGGCAAATCATTGAAGATTATCTTTGTGTGGCCAGATACCCACACTAAACGGATCTCGCGAAGCTCGTGAGGAAAGAGTGTACGGAATGACCGGAAAATGGGCGAATCTTAGAACACCGGTGTCCTGACTCAGAGGAGTGCTGTTCGTCGTCTTTGTGAAACGTCAAAGCGGTTAAGCTCTATGAATCCGATGAAGAAGATAGCTTTAGATGAAAGAATCGGCTTCAAATGGAACTTAAATTTTGAACAAAAATATCACGAAAATAGATGACAGAAATCCATGGCGGGGCTTTAAGCTTAAAACACGTGAGAAAATATTTAATTAGCGACCATTCCTATTCCAAATGTAGTGATGAGCGGCCCGCCTCGAACCTTCACGGCGCGCCTTTCTTGGCATGGATCTATCGCATACAAAAATATACCGACGCCCACGTGAGGTCCCTACGATCTCACTCGACAGCTGACACCAGTACGACATAATGTGCACGTAACACTACACTACACTACAAATATCTTTGCTGTCGCTGAACGTTGTTATAATTGTGCGTGGAGGTTTCTGGTGTTTTATAGCTACGTTTCCCTGTATAACGGATGTATCATGAGACGGTACATAACGAACCGGCTTCCGTTGCGGCCACGCCTCACTTTCTGGTGTTCTAGCGTGCGCAGACGCGCACTCGCTAAACGTGCAGGACACCGACCAATACCGAGTCGCTAATACCAGCTTTCCCAGTGGAAATACTTCCGTCCCTCAGCAACTTATAGGTGGCCGAAAAAGTCTCCTCAGGGGTACTCGCAGTCACAGGAGGGATACCTAATAGAAAGTATGTGCGCGAAGTCACAGGTCAATTCCCCGTGGGCAATCCCCCATGGTGCGATGTACGGTATCTACGACGACGAGGGTGTGCGACCGCGGCAGGTACAGGCTATCCCCGTTTGGAAATAGTTCTTCTCACCATGTAAATACACTTCTTCATTCCACACGGTTCGTACCATCTGTTCTTCCGCAACGTAACGTTTTGTTGAGCAAAAACACGCCCCGGTTTTCGAGGCGTCGTTCGCCCCTACATCCTAAGTACGAAGGTGTGACGCGCAGTCACGTGATACACTCCGCGGTGAACGAGGGGATTGTAATTGATTGATTGTAGGGTTTAAAACGCCAACGCAGCGCAGGCGATGAGGCGCGGGGGAGTGGAGGGCTCCGCATTAATTTTGACCACCTTGGAATCTTTACGTGCACCGAAATCTCGTACACACGGGCGTGTTTGCTTTTCGCCTCCATCAGGATTAGATTCGTCCATCGCGTGAAAACCAATACAGTAATCTGCCACCTTCGCAACGCAGGAAGCTGCATTTCTCTTTCAACCGCAATAGCAATTAATCGCGCAGTATGGTCACTCGCTCTGCAGGATTTTACAGTTTTTATGAATTTACAGCTCGCGCTGTAAATCCTGTTTCTTTCCTTCTGTCGGCCGAAAAAGTTCTGTCCCGTTAAAAACGTTGTTTCATCCAATGCCGTTCATTACCCAGTTCCGTTTCGCGCCCCTGAAAATTTTGCTGTTACCAGCGTGTTCGGCGGGCGGGTGTTATATGCCAGTCACTGTTACGCCAGGCTCTACACGAGCGAACGTAAGCTATGTGCGGGGAGGGCATACCATGACCAAAATATTTGGGCATGCGCCCAGAAGATTTCATAAGGTGATTCTTTATGAGGACCCAAAAGCAGTATCTAGGAGACCGTACCCCACAGCTGCGACCCGGACGTCAGGATACTGATAGCGAAACACGACGCCCGGAGGGGCTCCCGCCACCGCGCTCTTACAAGGGTTGGTGGGAGGGGTGGTAGTGATGTTCGGTCCCTTTTGCGTGGGAACCATCTCGGGCCATCAAGTGTTCAATCTGTCTTTCTGTGCCAGCCCTGCCTCTTCCCTTTCGGCACAGTGCAGGCTGTCTTGAAAGCCTACTTTTTCGCAATAAGTGTCCATATGCAAAAAAGCCTTCTTCCAGGCGGCTAAAAAAAGAAATTGGCCACGTATTTGGTCACCTCGCTGAAAATGTCGTCGAAAGACGGTAGTCTTCTGTCTTCCCTGCCACGTTATTGTTAAACCTTTTTTGGCTTAAAGCGGGGTAAATAATACTCTCTTCACACTCTCCCGCGCCTCCGCTACTACCTCGCCCTCTCTACCTTTTGAGGGTAAGTTGCGCTTGTTATGAACACTGAGACGGACACGGGAAAAAAACGTAGACTTTCACGAAAAGACGGCGCGTGTTCATAACAAGCGCAACTTACCCTCAAAAGAATGCTACACCAACTATCCCGACATCAAGCTTTACCGAACCTCTCTACCTATCCTGTTGTTTTCTCGGGAATGCGTTCTGCTCCCGAACATGCCCTGCCTCGGATACCTCCACCTTCCCGCATCACCCATTTTTACGCCCCTGTATACATCCCCCGTTTGAACGCATGGGTGGGAGGCATACAGGGAGTAGAAGTAAACAGCTTCGCAGTAGAGAAAGATTGGGAGAAGAGGGTGTTTACATGCGGAAGAAGAAAAAGGAAAAATAGGAAAAGGTGATTTTGACTACAGAGCACACGTGTAATGATAATACAAAAAACTTGTTAGGAGGTGAAGGTGACGCCGAATCAAGGTCGCTATATTTCAGGACGTGTTTACCACGTCACTGAAAAAGGAAAGACGTGGGAAGGAAATATCCGGCCAAAGGATTATGGGCGGCACACGTTACGCCCCAACCGACTGCGAAAACAACTGCTCGGCTTCTGGTAACGCTAATCTGCGAATCCACTCGGCCGCGGACATAATCCCGGAGGGCTAGAGAAGAAGAAATCAATCTCAGCTAGGATTAGCCGCTCGACTTAGTCTTTGGGGATTGTAGATCTCGCCTAAAGACCCTCAGCCTTCTAGTACTTTCACAGAGTTCGTTTCCTGCTTTCCACAAATCCTTATTGCCAGGGTCTGAATGGGTAAAGCGTGACGCCTCTGCCAGACCTGAAAAACTGCCCGCTGTTGTGTAAGTAGCCTCCTAAGGTATAAATACTTTTCGCGTTGGCGGCAGATAGAGTGACATAAGAAGCCCGAAGGGACATGTTTTCGGCAGGTTGAGCCAAGAACTGCATCCATGGCTACCCCGGATCAAGGTCGCAAGAGAAGTCGCATTGGATGTTAGCAAGCAAAGCACTGCGTTGTGTATGATTTTAAAGCAACAAAGACAGCATGATTTTAAATTACTTTTATGGGGAAATGACTCTGTAAAACAACTACAATCAAAGGCAGAAAGTCAAATGTCGATTATTGTTATCTCCGCAATTAAGGATTAACGTGAGAACCACCAGCATACAACGAACCGTGGAAAAATAGGAATGATACAGGAATGTATTGCATCCCAGAATAACACTTCACCATGCACCTATTTTTACGCCGAAGCAGTATACCTCTAACCAACCAATGAACTTTTCCTGTACGCGTGAGCAGAAAACTCCCAGGCTACTGCTGGCTACAGAACCACACATCCCAGGCTACTACTAGCTACTGGCTACACCCTGGCTACACAAATAAACTGCTGGCACCGCCAGGGGTTTGAACCAGGGTCCACGAAGAGAAGGGGAGAGAGAGCTCGTCGTCTTGCCGACGAAGCTAAGCCCAGACGTGTAGAAGGAGGAGACGGACGGTTGTTTGGATTCAGCGTCTGGGGAAGAGGAGGGCGCGCTTTGGCGGCGACGCATGAAACAAGAGTGAGGAGGAAGCAGTGAGAGAGATGACGCTCAAGACGCGGTGTATCCCTCCTGCTCACCCTTCGAAAGACGCTAAAAGTGGCCGCCAAAACGCCTCGTTCCGGCACATGCGACATGAAAGCAAGCAAAGGAAGACGAGAACTCCTGCTCACACTACTCAGGCAGAGGGCGCGCGGGAACTGCGAAGGCGGGAAATTTGAATTGCATTGGACAAACCTCCGCTCAATTCACCAAGAGAGGAGTGAGACAGGGAGGCGAAGAGCGTGATGGGCGGTAGAAGTGAGCGGATGCCACGTGTTTGAATTCAAGTGACTCCGCATGGGTAATCGCTGTGGCTGTCATTTACAGCTCCGCAGTCCAACCAACTTCACAGCGTAAATTGGAGCCATTTTTTTAACACCAACACAATGTCTTCTCGTTCAAATTTAGTAGACACGGGCATTATTCGCTTGGAACCTCGTTCGTCTATTGTCACGGTTGTAGTTTATAACTGAAAAAAAGAAATTACGCAAATAAATTAATGACGGAAAGCATATCCATGCTAAAAGACGTGAAATATTTCTCGGATAACTTAGGTTTGCTTGCACGCTTTTTGAAGGCGAAAGCCTGGAGATTCATAGTCACGTCAGCCATCGACGAGACGTCCCCGGTTGTACTATTTTGACGGGTACCTAAAATATGTGTCTACCCGTTGACATAACCGACACGTAATTTACTGTCGCACTATTCCACGGTCTTAGTGCTATATCGACGTCTATTCACACCCACCTTTATTGCCCTTATTCTATCTTAGTCGACATTAATCCTTCATTATCCACCTTATTCACCTCGTTCCACCTAAATATGCGTAATTTAGCTTAATTCATAGTACCATTTAACCCTTATCCCATGTTCACCAACCATCTGAAGTAGCAAGCCCAGCATTATGCAGGGCTGACCTCTTCTGTCTCATTAAAGAATTCTCTCTCTCTCTCTCTCTCTCTCTCTCTCTCTCTCTCTCTCTCTCTCTCTCTCTCTCTCTCTCTCCCACCTTACTAACCGTTATTACCAAACAGTAACCAATCATAAATGGACTTTGGTAATCGTTACTCATAATCATCCTTACAGGCGGCTGCCTTACTTTGGTTCGCTTCTCGCGTGCCTCGTGGGCCGCGTAACGCTCTTTGTACCAGATTTTGTTCCGCTCGCGTGAACGCCAAGGTCGCTCAACTCCGTTTTCGACAAGACGTATGAGGCTTTCACTCAATTAAGATCGCCGGCATATTCACGCCAGCCTCTCAACCTTGAACCTCGGCTGCCTCCGTGAACAAGCAGCTGTCCTCACGCCACTTACCCGAGACAGCAACAGCAGCGCCAACCTCGGCAATGAAGCCTCTAGCAATGAAAATGTGCTGACAAGCGTCGGCCTGAAGCATGAACTGGTTGAAACGCACTACACGCTACAGAAGTTTTATGGACAAAGACTTTGAATGTCAAAAGAACGGACTTTGAATGTCAAAATAATGTCTGTACTGTTACTCCTCATCTCTTTCACTTCGTTATTGAAGCAGTAGTTTTTAATGGCCAAATTTATCACCAATGCAAAATTGTTGCCCCTCGCTAGTGGTTTCTGCTTTTTCTTTCTCTGTAGAACTAAAGTTTACTTTGCCGGGAGAATTAGATTGCATGGAACCGGCGCCCCATGGAGACTGTAATTACGTTTGTGAAAATAGTGATTGAGGTGGTGCTTAAAGATATATTGGGAAGGTGTTGATATCGGATAGTAACCATCAATGATGGCTCGGTAGATAAGGCGTTGTACTGCTGATTCCGCGGACTGGGTTCGATTGCCGCTGCGGCGGCTTTTTATTTGCATAGCATTCTTGGCCCAACACCCCCCCTCCTGCACCCCAACCTTTTATCGCCCTGTACTTGCACAAAAATTCATCACTGCGAAGCTCCCACATTTAACTGTTATGATGGCGTAAATGGAGATAAGCGGACAGGCAGTACTGTTAAATGAAAAAATAAAAAATAAAAGTGAACTAACGGAAACCAAAAATACGCATCTTTTCATATCTTCCACAAAACGAAGCAAAAAATAAGAAATCCAGAAACAGTACGGCTTAAATACGGAAACGAAATTGAAAAAAAACAAACCAACCGTGCAACGACCTGTATTCGCGCAAAAATAAAAAAATGGCGGATTTAGTACATTTAATCGCTATAATACCGTAAATAGATACATTTGGTGAAGAAAATTAAATCTACAAGAATAGGAAAATAGAAAAAAATGTTGAAAAATTAAAAAGTGAAGAATTTGCTTGGGTTTGGGCGAGTTGGTTTTACATATCGACTTGAAATTTCAGCTTGAAAAAACGACAGGACTTAGGAAGGAAAAACGGACACAGCACTGTGTCCGTGTTTCCTTCCTAAGTCCTGTCGTTTTTTTGTTCAAGCTGAAATTTCAAGTCGATATAAAAAGTGAACTTGCAGAATAAAAAAATATATCTCCCATCCCTTTACCCCACCCACCCAAAACAACTAGGCTAAAAAAATTACACCATATTCCCGTAGGGCCAACCTGAGTAGTATGCAAAGCAGCCATGGGGTCGACTAAGGCCCCCTGGTGCGGCCGCTGCTCGGAGTACGGCCACGACGACGTCAAGTGCAATGCACAATGTCGCCGCTGCAAGGGCAACCATGTTACTGCCGACTGCCTGCGACCCCGCTCCTATGCGGATAAGTTCTATTTCCCACCCGAGTTGAGCTGCTACTTGGAATGCTGTGCCGTCCTCTCCTTCCCGGGGCTCATCGAGTGTCCGATCACCGGCCAGTGTTAGCGACGCTTAACCTTGGCAACTGTGCACCGCGCCACCAGATGTGGCGAATGGACGAGCGTCTGCTGACCGACAGGGACAGTTCAGCAGCACTTAATGCTTCGTTGACTGCTCTGTGCGAGTTCGGTTCTCTGCCTTGGGATGAGTTGAAGGACCACTGGCACGTGCTTTTAGTAAAGGAGGGTCGTGCGCGCAAGGCGCGCATCACGGCCGCGCTTAACGACACGTTGTGGAGGCTTCGCATCGTACAGAGAGGGGGAACCTTAACCTTCGCGATGCGGGACTACGTTAACCTGCTAAAGGTACGCTACGAGTCCCACTTACGGCAATCATCAAAAGCGGGGAGCCGTGCGCAGACCTTGGTCAGGCCCGTCTCGGACCCCTCTGTACTCCGGCATATTAGAGCGGGCTCTCTTGACGAGGGTGGGCTAGCAACTGTTCCAGAGGTTACCCTCGCTGACGGGTCGGTTAGCACGAGGGCTGATGATATAGCCGATGTTTTCGTGGGACATTTTGCCACCCTTTTCTCGACCGAGAACGCGTCGTGGAATGCAGAGGATTTTGAGGACAAGCTTAGTGCGTTTTGTGGGGTGCTGCCGTGTGTGCCAGATCACCTTGTTGATTCGCTGTGTGCTCCCGTGGATGCTGACGAGCTCGGCGAGTGTGTTAAAAAATTGAATGGTGCGTCGGCGCCTGGGCCTGACGGGATTCCTGCTGGGTTTTACAAGTGGTTTTTCCCGGCCATTCAGGGTGCGCTCCTCGACATGGTGAACGGCTTTTTTCTCCGTGGAGTAAGGCCAGAATCGTTCCGTGAGGGTCGCGTAATCTTGATCGCGAAGCCAGGCGGGGATCCCACGCAGCCCCAGGCGTATCGACCGATCACACTCCTCAACACGGACTACAAGATCGTACCATCCATTTTGGCTAGACGCACCAGTGCCGTTTTACCCGACATTATCAGCCAAACGCAAACGTGCAGCGTGCCAGGTCGCACGATTTTCTCGTCCCTGGCATTGACGCGTGATTTATTAAGCTATGCAACGAAGATTGGCACCTCTGGCTGCTTCATCTCCCTAGATCAAGCGAAAGCCTTCGACAGAGTGGAACATCGATACCTGGCAGGCGTTTTGCGTCAATACGGCTTTCCGGCCGACTTTGTAACAGTGCTTGAGCTGCTGTACTCGAACGTGACCGTTAGACTCCTTTTCAACGGACTATTAAGTAGTCCGTTCTCCGTCACCCGTTCGATAAGGCAGGGATGCCCCTTGTCACCTCTGCTCTTTGTGATTTGTCTAGACCCGCTGCTCCGCCGTATCGATGCAAATACTGTCATCCGCCGCTTCCCGTTGCCTGGCATAGGCCAAGTCAAGGTGTCTGCGTATGCGGACGATGTGTCCCTGTTAATTCGGGACGAGGACCGCTGCCAAGCGTTTATGCGGCTATTTTATGAGTGCGGTGAACTGTCTGGAGCTCGACTGAACAGGGGCAAAAGTATGGCGGTGCGCTTCGGCGCATTTGCATCTAGCCTGGCGAGCGACGTAGAATGGGTTACGAGTGTTCGAGTACTTGGTGTGGTTTTCCATTCCTCGGGTGAAGTGGCGCGTAGTACGTGGAAGCGCCTCCTCGAGACAGCGGAGCAGCGTCTTGCGGTTGTGTCAAAGTTCAGACTTTCCCTCGCAGAGCGCAGCTACATTATTAAGTCGTCCGTCTCGGCGGCGCTTTTTTATGTAGCACACGTAGCGATACCGCCGCGCCATTTCACCCGTCAGCTCGTCACAAAGTTTGGGTCGTTCTTTTGGGCGGGCAAGACAGAAACAGTGTCGCGTGCGCTGTTGAGACTGCCCAAGTCAATGGGTGGTTTCAGTCTGCCTTGCTTGCAAACCATGTGTAGCGTGCTGGCCGTACGCGCAGTGTTCGACCTCGTGGACTCAACTGAGTACCCAGGGAGGGTGCTGCTGCAGTACTTTCTGGGAACTTACCGCTCAATGTTTTATGACGAACGCATTGCCGGTCCCTCTGCTGAGCAGTCACCGCCATTTTATGCCTATGTTGTCAAAACACTGAGAAACGTCCAGTCTACCTTGCCAAGCCTAAATTTAGGGAAAGTACAGCAAGCGAATTGTGCGAAAAATTGGCAATAAACCAATTAGATAACCAGCAGATAGCAAGATCACGCGGTGTCCGTTGGCATCAGCTAACTTCGACGGAGCTTCCTTCTGATGTTAGGGATTTCGTATGGTTGCGTGGCTGGCAAGTTCTTCCGACGTGTGACCGTCTGGCGAGATTCGGCATTGTGCGTTCCTCACGGTGCCCGCACTGTGGCCATTCTGAAACATTGGAACATGCCTTGTTTCAGTGTCCAGTAGCGGTAGCGTTTTGGACTGTGCTAGGCAGGTTGTTTGGTGTTACACTTAGAATGAGCACACGTTCAAATGACGCGTTGGTGAACTTCCTGATGTGTGCTGGTGCATTTGTATTATGGCGAAATCGTGGTGCCGTGTCTTCGCACCCGACCGCAACGGGCGATGTTTCCTTTGCTGTGGCGTGTGCGGTCAATCCTTATGAATCACTTAGACAATCAGTTGGCAGTTCTAGGTGAAGAAGCCTTCCTGTTACGCTGGTCCACGCGTTTCATAGCGGTCAGGAATAACATCCTGAGCATCACTGTTGTGCCGTACTGACTTTCAACCAGTTTCTGAACTCTTTCTTTGAACACATGTGAACTTTTTGTGCATTGATTTCAGAGTAGCTTAATTGTTTCACCACCATAGAGAATTGTTGTGCAAAGTGTAAGTTGCCCGGAGTACTTGGAAACCGATTGTTTTTTGTGTGTGTGTTTTTCGGGCAGCGCTGTTACCACTAGTCGCTGCGTGCTGATATGTAATTTTATAATAAATTCTCTTCTCACACTGCCATTAGTTTTCAGTTCGTCGTTTCCGTTGACGTTAAGCTTCGCGTGCCTTCGTTGTAACAGTGGCTTCTTGAAGTAGTTTGAATGAGTGAAGGACACAACGCGCGTTCGTAGTACATGCTCCCGTCTCGGTTTGTAGCGCAGTGGGAAGAGCGCCACGTACCTCCCGTTGCGGCCAGGGGGTTGTGGGATCGAAACCGCGCGCCGCCTAACTATTTCTTTTTATAGTGGACGGCACTGACGTCAGCCCAAACGCTGATGGGGCTGAAGAGACGCGCATACGCAGTAGAGTGCGGACGGCGGATAACGACAACGACAACGAGGGAGGGAGGGACACAGCCCCGAGCATGAGATGCTTCGCATCTAAAAAATCCGGCAGAAGAACAATGAAAAAATGAATAAAAGTCGTGAGAACAGACAAACTGCGCGCTACACCTTGGTTCTGCGAAAAACTTTCAGGGAAGCTTGCACTCAAGCGCAAGACTTGAATGGCGAAGCTGTAGTAGGCGATCATTGACGGACACAAAGTTGAGGTTTAGTATCGTGGTGGTGTCGTGGCTGACGTCGGTCGCACGGCATCTCAATGGCCTTCTGTTGAGCAAGGTTAGAGTGAGCTCGTCATCTCGGTCGACCTTTTCGAACGCCACTCTGCAAGCGCGAATCATCGTCTCTAGCGGACGCTCTAGCGGCCGTGCGAACTATCCGCGGCCGGGCCATGTGGAGTCAATGATCACCTACAGCAGCTTCGACATTCAAGTCGCGGCTCTTCTATGGTACAGGGCGCATGCGCACGACGATATGAGAATGAACGAACGAGGGGCGTACGCTTAGACCTGTCTTCCTCGTTGCGATCAAGTGTTGCCACGATACGGGGAACGCTGGGGTTTTTGTGTGGCCAATGTTAGCGAATCTCCCTAAGAGGGTATGCTATGCTTAGCTTGACGAACGTGTGCTCGAGGCACGCGAGCGCGAGCGCTCGGCATTTTGTTCCTATTTTTAAGTGCGGACATTATACAGAAATGATTTCCTCAACAGAATCACTGTTAAAATACGTATTTGGCGAAGGCACAGAACTTCAATGGCTGAAACGTACATCATTGGTGAAAGGAAAACTTCAAAACAATAAAATCCCCAGACGTATTTGGCTACTTCACCAAATATGGCTCTAGAAAACTTACAATGAAGACAAGCGTTGTAACAATGCTACGGATTAGTAGACAATAATCTCAATTTCGGCAGTTTTTTTTCTCTATGGAAGCGAATACGCCAATACGTTCGGGTGGGGAGTTATTGGGTGCATGTTAACACTCTCTTTCCTCCCCCTTTTCGTCGGGGTAACCCTCTCTGCCTCCACGGACGTCATCGTCACATCATCGTCATCATCAGCATCACCATCATCATCATCACCACAATTTTCATCATCGTCGTCGTCGTCAACGTCGTCGCCGTCATCCTCTTCTATGTCCACTGCAGCGCGAAGGTTTCTCGGCTCGAGATGGCCTCCTCAGCTATCACGACTTAGTTACACACTACCGTCTCACCCGCCGCAGGTTTTCCCCCATTCATGACAGCCTAAATAACCGTCAGGAACGCACGTGGCGGACCTGACAGAGCGACACTCTCTTCCGGGCAGTGCAGTACTCCATTCCACATTAATTCCCCGTCCCAACTGCCACTCGAGAGGCGCTCTAGACAGCGTGTCCGCAATTTATGTGGGCCTCTCCAAATGATCCGTTGCTCTTCATAAGGTGTGACGAGCAGTGCGAAGGGGCGCTGGGTAGCTGGGATTCAGGGATCGAAATCTCCTTTGTGAACTAAGTCCCCGTTGTCGCCGCCATGCGCATGCCGGCGGCCACCCCATCATATTAACTGCAATTTACAAATAGTTTCTCTCTCCTTCCCTCCTCACCCCTCTCTCCCTCCCTTCCTATTTCCCTCCCTCCCTGCCTACGTACACCCTCTCTCTCTCTCTCTCTCTCTCTCTCTCTCTCTCTCTCTCTCTCTCTCTCTCTCTCTCTCTCTCTCTCTCTCTCTCTCTCTCTCATTGTCTTCAAACTGCTCTTACCTGTGCGGTTCGAACGCAATCCATGCCACCAATTATCTTATGTGATCCCTGCATCCATAACCCTCGTCTTCCACCGCTGGTCACCTACAGGATATCTTATCTTCCAGTCGAATTTTCTCCCTAATCCAATATGCTCGCTTCCTATCTCTAAGCGTCACTACTAGCATGTTTCTTTCTGTAGCTATTTGGAGCGACCTTAGTTTTGTTTCAACTTACTTAATAAGTCCCGAAGTTTCTGTGCCTTA
>NW_027526295.1:188923727-189038812 GCF_048455015.1 Haemaphysalis longicornis | reverse complement strand
TAAGTTATCCCCATGACTACTCCTTTGTTGCATGCTTCTGGTTCTAGCTTCAGACGTAGCCTACCGCATATTAAACCAAAGGGTTCGCGTATGCTCGCGAGACCATGGCAGTTCTATGCCTGATTGGTTCTCCTTGTTTGTATCGGCGCGAAAAACGTGTCTAGGAGAGTTCCAATGTTTTAGTATTTGATTGCCCAGACATAAGGTTCACTTTCTGCATGCATCTTTTCTATATTACTTTTGTCTCAGTCATGTTTATTTTGACTTACACGATGAATCTTTCAGTGCACTTTCTGAAGCATTCTTTGCCGCTCTCCTCCCGTATCAATATAGAATACGAAGTAGTTCACAATTCTCAAGTGGCCTAAAACTCTCCATCTACTCGCGTCGTCGCCTCCTCCCAGCCAAGCTTCCTAAACACCGTGCGCCGTAAATAATTTCAGTGACATGGCGTTCCCTTGCTTAACGTCTTTTCTAATGGGGTACTTTCCACTTTTCTTATGAAGCATGATCTTGCCGGTGCATTCCTTGTACATTTTTTTATCCGCAGAGCCTATTTACGTCGCTTCTAAGTCTTGTGCTCTCAACACTTCGATAACTGCAGAGCTTCCTAACTGAATCAATTGCGTCTAGCGATCCGTTAATGCTGTGTAAAGGGGTTTATTATTCTACACAGGTTTCTTCATTACGAAGTTGATATGATGAATGTTATTACTTGTTAAGTAGCATTTTCCTAATCCAGGATTTATTCCATGGGTTGTTTAAATTTTAGGTTGTCACGTCTGTGTTCTAGTGATATCCGTTCAAGTAGCTGTATACGACACAGTATCCTAGGTGGGTAATTTTTCAACACCTTGGCTTTTGGCATCCACCCTGGTGGAACGAGGAGTCTTCCACAGGTAGTCTGACAAAATCAGAAGCTTTCCACTATGACGAGTATTATGTCCTATGCGTAGCTTCAATTCGAATCCCCCCCCCTCCCCCCCTCCAAACTCCCCAATGCGAACTAAACATTCTTCACAAATAGCGCACACAAGCGGAAACAAGAAAGGAAAGGCGTACAGGCACTTGTCCTTTTTTCCCCGTTTGTGTGAGCTATTGTAAAGATTCATCAACTCGAACTAGGCAGGCTCGCAGTTCTGCAACATTTATTATCAGAAAGTGCCGAGTTGCCACCGAAAAAAGAGAGACCCTTTGTTTATTTTACCGCGCCTGGAATGAATGGAGTATAAACTTCTGGTGAGGCGTTGAATTACTACAAAAATAAGCTGCGAATTCCTAAAAACATTTCGCTTGCCTATTGTACGTTTCGTTTAACGGCGAAGCTGTTCAGCAAACCGTTAGTTTTCTTGTCCGCAGTTTAAAAAACCAAGAAAACGCCGAGCACTCGAGTGTGCGTGCCACGCGGTAACCGCCCAGCATCCCCGGCGCACGTTTGTTAAGCCTAGCATACCCACGTACAGAGATTGGCAAGATTAGCAAAAAAAAAAAAAAGAAACTACAGCGTTCGCCGTAATCGTGGCAACACTTGCTCGGAACGACAAAGACAACAAGGAAGTCAAACTTTTATCAGCAATGATGGAGTAAAGGTCCCTGCGGTAGCGAAAAAGAAGCAAATCGGCTGCAATCATGGACATAAATTGTTGTGATGGTCGTAAATGTTGAGTACAGCTCCCGTACCTTCAAGTGTTACGCCTTAATGTGAACTTCTGTCTTTCTTTTACTACCAGAAGCGGCAAAGATTTGGTACCTGTGAATTAAGTGAAAAGTAAAAAAAATGGTTGTGTTTGTTGAATGAATGTATCCCAACTTAATACTTTCAGGAAACGCACATTCGTCAATCCGTCAAAAAACGCGAACATTGCACCCGTCAGCCACTTTATAAACGCCCTCTCGGTGCGAACTTGACACTAAGCAAACAGCGCTAAGCACTAAGGAGGAAAGCGTCGGTAGTAGGGCAAGATACTTTATTGCGCGAACGGTGCAGTAGCTCTGACGGCTGTCTCTTTCCACGCCCTATAATTAAGATCACGCAGCGTGAATGCGCCAGTGAACAACGCGTGCCCTGGGTGCAATAACTGCGTGGTAAAAGTGAACAGAAAACCCGGTCCACATCAACTAACGTGAAACTTGGGGTGGGCGAAGCATGCAGTGTATAAGTGCAATCAAAGATTGTAAGTCTGTCTTCAGCCACACGGCGCGCTGATTCGGCGCCGGAGAAGCGCCGGTGGGAGGAGCGATCGCGCTTGATGAGGCGGTGGCACCGTCACTTGCGTTGAACCGGGTTTAAGCGATTAAAGGCCAACTGCACTCAAATTTCACCTCGGCCAAATTTATTTTTAATGCGTAGTAAGTACCCCCAAATAAGCTGGGACACAAGTGGTAGCCCCGTGAAACGCCTCGTTAATCAGTCAGAAGCGTTTAAAAAAGCTCCGCCGCAGACCACTCTGCACCTGCCGGCGGATCGCGTAAACAGGCATGACGCGCCTCTGACGTTCCAGCCGACGGTGGCTTTTTCCTCTGGCCAGCCACGCAGCGGGAGAACCGGTCGAGCTCTGCTGCCCCGTGCGCGCGTAGAACTTGCGCGCAGACATTCTCATGATTCTCCCGAACTGGTGACCGTCCGGCCGCTCGCCGGACGGCTGCAACGTCACTGCAATGGCCGCGCTCTCCTCGGTTTCGGTTTCAAAATCGGTGATTTTTGCTGGCTGCTTGCGGCGTCCACGTGCGTATTTCAGCTGTTGTATTTTGCATGTTGCTTTCTTTTTAAGCAGACTATACGAAAATAGAGTTTTCAAGAAGTCGAAATTTTGAGTGCAGTTGGCCTTTAAATGAGAGACACACCGGCCGTAAGTTGTCTTCGTGTCACACGCCGCAGCATGCTAAGAAGCATGCTAACAAGTAGCGCGAGGCGTTGGAAAACGAGTGTCCCGGTGTGTTCTTTTAGTACGCGTTTTTGCCCATGGAGATGAAACGTTCTAGCTCGAGGCGTTGAAAAACAAATGTCCCGGTGTGTTCTTTCAGTACGCGTTACGTTCTAGCACGAGGCGTTGGAAAACGAGTGTACCAGTGTTTTAGTACAGTGACTGTATGAGACGACATGAGACTCCGACAGCACAAGCGCCTACGGCGCTTTGCCTCTAAACAGCCGCGGGTATAACCCCCAGCGCACGCAGCGTTTCGGCTTACAAAGTGTTCAGTAAGCTGCGATTATCCTCTTTTTTCTACTGAAAAGAAGAAAAAATTGCGAAGAAAAATATTGACCAAATGATGGTACAACCAAACTGACCCTTATTTGGCCTCATAATCGCAAAATTTCCCCGTGTAAATCATAGTGACTCTCAAGAGGCTCTTACATAACGTCGTCTCTCTTATCCCTGCGAGATGAGCAGAGGAAAAATACAATATTACCTATCCTATCTATCTTAAGAAGGAGTGACGGATGACATCTGGCTTATTATTGCTTTGTTGCTACCGATGATGATGAATACGATGACAACTATCGGGATAAATACAGGCGAAGGTGGCACATTCCCTTCAAAGCTGTTTAGGGCGCCATTCGTTTAACAAGCCGCCAATGTGCCCTGACATCCTGGTCCATGTCGGCTCTGGGCAAGGGCGAAGAACTGCTGCGCGAGAAGTCAGGCATTGGAGCACATGATGTGCCTGCAGCACCCGGAGGCTTCATTCATCAAAATGAAATAACTAGTATTTGATACGGAGTGTCTCATTGTTCAGTTCGGCTCCGACACATTAAGGGTAAAGTTTCGATCCATCTTTTCCTCTCCTCGCGATGGCGCCATTAAAGGTCCTTGACGGGAAAAATTCCCTCAAGCTCCCCTGTGGCCTGATACACGAAACGCGCTTAAATCATTTAGGGGACAAATTTACACACGCGAAAAAAAAAAACACCAAAAAACCGGGCCCCCGCGGCACCTTGACTCCGCTACTGTCTTTGAGGCGAAAACCTAACCAGGCCGGGATCTAAGTACGGCGAGCGTAGGGATGCTCCTCCCGAAAAGTAGCGGTTGCGCGCCATCGAAGTGTGGCGTCAAAACGAGAAGACGCCTGATTTTTTTCCAACGCTATGGAATATAAGTTCGTCAAGGTGAGCATGGAAGGCCACGAATAAGGAATATCAAAGTTTTGCAAGGCACTACGCTTTGTCGTTGTATGCATCGTATACGTTGCGCGTGTCCGCGTAGGAACGACTCGGAACGACAGTATTCCCTTCGGAACGACTTATCATCGTATCAGATCATCATGGTTGCCTCCTCCTTCCTAATCGGGAAAGGGAGAGAGGAAGGAGGACAAAAAAGAAAGAAATGAAGAAGAAGAAAGTAAACGAGAATAGAAAAAGTAATAAATAAATAAACAAGCACAGAAAGAAAGAAAGAAAGAAAGAAAGAAAGAAAGAAAGAAAGAAAGAAAGAAAGAAAGAAAGAATCAACGAAGGAAGAAAAGACAGCGACGTACTATCTAGCCCTTTTATCAGGGCTTCGAATAGCGATTTTCACCCCGTTTAAAAATCAGAAGGCTGTTCTAACGAGATAGTACTAAAGACAGCACGAATCAACCACGAAGCACCCAGCTTAAACGGGAAACAACAACAAGAAGAACAGGCGAAACAAAGAACATCATAACACAAAGACAGGGCTGCAAAATACATTTGCATACAAAAAATAACCAATAACAATTTCTGCAAGCTTCGGTAAATCAACCCTCAGGTTCGAAACTCTGCACTGATATTCCGAACTTTGCATGCGAAAGTCGCATAAAAGTGCACAATTCTGAAGATGGATGGCCGGTGCTTCTGAACGAAGATGCAACTCTTTGTTTTTAGAGGTATCTCGAACACAGGAAAATATGAAGAAACCCAGAGAACAGTGCAACCAAACAGTGTTTGGAAAGTCGTAATGACTCCTCCCTGAGCTCCACTTTGAAAATATTCGAAGGTCTCACACCCTGCGAAATTCCCAGAAAGAAATACGTATACTATCCTACTACTGCAGTGCAGGACGCTCCTATGGTATTTGAAAAATCCGAGCCTTCCAGTTTAAAAAAAAACAGTCAGAAAGAAGCCGCAGTATTTTAAGAATAAGCGTGCACCGATAGCCGTGGATACGTCTTAAGCGGAGCGGTAACACCGCTGGGTAACTTCATGCTTTTCAGAAGTGTTGAAATTAGTTAAAGACTTGCCTAAATAGATTAGGGGCTGATACTACAGCAAACCACCATTACATCAAAATCGCTTCATTGAAATTTTTGCCTTCCTCGAAGTTTTCCGCGGTCCCACTGAAGCCTGGGGGGGGGGGGGGGGGGCGGGGATATACTTTCTTTTAACGAAATACTGATTATAGCGGAATCAGTTTTGGGTACCGAGATTTCTATATAACCACGATTCGCTGTATTTGTAAACAGATAAAGTGATTTGAAATAAAGCCATCGTTGTAAAAAAAAATGTAGTAACGCACTAAGAAAAGCACTTTGACTGGTTGCTCGTACTCGGGATGTGGCTAAAAGAGAAAACAAAGAAGTTTCCAAGTTTACCAGCCAGCGAACGACAGTGCACATGGGGCGAAGCTGCCGATGAGACATGGGACGGTCTGCACCGATTCACTGATACTTCTATGAGTGAAACCGTCCAGATCGTCCAGTATATCAAAGGTAACAAGCTATTCAGTCGAATTAGCTTAATATTAAAATTACCCCCCCCCCCCCCCCTTAGCCGCCGTACTACTGCACCATGCCAATTATAAAATAAACTAACGGCACATAGTTCAACATTTCTGAAAGATGCCTAAACAGACTAAAGTGGTCCGGAATAGCCGTTACAGATCGCGCTCACGAATCTCCGTAGCGCCCACAATGGCCCTTTTGCGGTGATGCACATGTGTCCGCTCATTATCATCATCATCCTTTTCCCTTTTGCGACGCTTTCTTCTTCTTTCGGTTACTATATATATGACTGAGAGGCTTGGCTAATCGCCCGTGGCAGCCTCAAATATACGCTATAACGGTGACGTGCTTTTACTAATTCCGTAACTGCTACTTGTTTGATTACCATGCCTAAATGTATCCTGAAATAATGAGTAAATCTCTCGAACACAAGTTTTCAAGTCGAATTCCATAACCGATTCACTCAGTTTTACTTCGGTCTGCATTTCGCATCGAGCGGTGGTGGTCCCGCAGTTCCGTACGTGTTTGTCTCGCATTCCGGAGGATACCGGTGTGAATCCCACCAGGCGCCAAATTTACCGATTTTTTTCTCGAATAATACTTCATTTATAGAGATGTGCTTTCTTTCCGAACATTCATTCGCTGGATTTTCTTATTTCGTGAGCAGGAAGTCATTTTGTGTGCCCCCCGCCGGCCGCTTTTCTGATGGAGGCGAAAAGCAAAAACGCCCGTGTGTACGAGATTTCGGTGCACGTTAAAGATCCCCAGGTGGTCAAAATTAATCCGGAGCCCTCCACTACGGCGCGCCTCATCGCCTGCGTTGCGTCGGCGCGATAAACCCCACAATCAATCAATCAATCAACATTAATCGAATGGAAGAACGCCCCTCATATAGGCTTCCAACTCTACTACTCTGGGAAGCCCCAATTCCTCCTTGCCACCAAATTTTCTCATCTCCTCCCTCCTCAGAGGTACCGGTATTCTTCTCCTTCTAGTCGGTTCTCTGCATAACATGCCCAACACAACTCCACCTGTTTGTATAAATTGATCTAGGATGTCTTCCGCTAAATTTGGCTGCCTAATTCGAAATGCCCTATTCCCATTCCTAGGCGTCCTTCCTATACCAGTCTTATTTCTTTGCTCGTTTGGAGGATGTAAGCTTTTTTCGATGTGTTGGGTCCCCAAATATCTGCAACAAGAGTTATATTCAAGAAGGCCTATGTATAGAACGCGTTAAAAATGTAAAGTGCACAATTAAAGTCCAACAAGCTCTGAAGCTATAGCCATCTCTTGCCATTTTATACATTTAGATACTTTCCCGGTTCAGAGCTTCAAAGTGAACTTGGGTTGAAGGAAAAAAGACTTACTGACGTAAGACATGGGGCGTAGATACAAAAATAAATATGATAAAGTGGTGACAGGAAAAAAATAACAAACGCAACTGCAGTCAAAGTTCTGGGTTGAAAGCAGTGGCTGATGGCGGCCTCTTTCAGGCCATCAGGGACGCGCGTTATGGCCACGAGCATCCGCCCCTGTGCTGCTGAGCCGCTATCAAGGGCCGACCGGAAATGATCATTTCCCATTAGGCCGTTATTAGGCCCTCGCCGAGACTGCGGGAGCCCGCTGCCGGTCAACCGCCTAATTTTGCCACTGAAGGAGCAGGATTGGCGCGGTGACCTCCACTGAGCCCCGTGCTTCTGATTGGTCATGAGGCGCACATAATGACACTGCTGATACAAGTACCAACATGTCTGAAAGGAACGCACGATGTCAGCAAAATAAACATTGCAGGAAAAGTACACTCCATATTCGTGGTTCCCCGCAGAATCCGCTAGCAAAGAACCCTATCTTCGCCGTGATACACAAAAGGCGTTGCTGTATCTGTTATCTTACACACTAAACTTTCTTACACCCTTTTTGGCCGAAAAGGGCGTAAAAATATTGCCCCATGACGCACACTTGTAATATATGTTGTCGCTAAAAAAGGTTGTAAGGATGAAAAAAGGGTGTGGTTGTGAACACCTTAAAATAAAGGTGCAGTGTGCGGCAGGACACACTGCACTGGCACGGCGCTGCGCTGCACCGGTGCACTGCATCTGCACCGCTGCATGCAGTGCGTCGGTGTAACCCTCAGGAAAATCGCTGCTATCGGGAGATGAGAGACCGGAGACGATTTTGTTTCAACTATATACATATGTCCATTTATTATATACAATCAGCTATCGCGTAGCCCCAGTCAATATGCACAATGTCTTTGTTGGGTTCTTCTCCCTCGTCCTAATGCTCCTGGTGCTGATCAGGCTACTGTGCTTCCAGGTCGTAGATCGTGCCGAGTTCAGGTAGCGGTATACAGCTTTTCTGTAAAACTCTCGTGTCTTTGAAGCACGAAGCATTCTAGCGCGAGGCGTTTGAAAACGAGTGTCTTGGCTTTTTAGAACTGTGAATAAATTCTATTACGACGACATGAGACGACGACGACAAGGAGGAGGAGGAGGAGGGTGGGGTGGTGGGGATTTATTAAGAAAGAAGGGAAGAGTTTAGTTGAAAACTGGGTCTAGGGGAGAGGGGTGGCGGAGGATGCGGTGTTCTCCGCGGCCTGGGCGGCACGGTTGGTTAGTGCCAACTGCACTTCTGGGTCGGAGCTCTACAGGGCCTGCTCTCTGTGCAAAGGGGAAGGAAAAGGGGGAAATGGATCGTGGGGACACTCGCAAAGGGAATGGTAGCGGGTATCCGGTTTGAGACATTGAGGGCAAAGAGGCGAAGGGTAGAGATTGGGGTTGATGCGGTGAAGGATAGTTCGGCAGGGGGTGGTGCGGGTTTGAAGTAGCCGCCAGCGGCGAGCAGCTTCGTGGGTGAGGGAAGGGTGTGGGGAGGATATATCCTGCAGAGGAGGCGATGCCGACAGCCTGAGCCCCTAAGGGGCTTTGCCCCTGAAATTCAGTGCCTGTAAAAGGTGCACCACTGCAGGTAGAGTATTGTAACAATGAAGACGGCTTTCGCGCGTGTTCGAGTGTAAGCACAAGGGGCGCATGCGTATGTACACATCTTGCTACACCATTTTAAAGGTCTTTCGGGATAGTAAACCGCAAAAAAATGGCCCTGCTTGCAGTATAGTAGTCCAAGGCTGAAGAAACACCGGTAGTGGTGGTTGACCTAGCTTGTTTCCCATTGGATCCGTTGTCAGTGTGCGGGACACACTGGAACAGCCTTCTATAATCCGGCTAAACTTGGCCTCACCCCTCAGCACTTAGCCTAGCCTAGCAACAACATCGCGAAACTTAACAAAACTTAGCAAAGCCTAGCAAAACTTATGAACGGCGGAAGAAGCTAGGTCGACCCCAGATCCGCTGTTTCATTTTTTTTTTTCCTACTGAACACCTATTTTATTATCTTTCAACGTCCTAGAGGAAACCGGGGGTATTCCAGTCCTGCAACACCCTCTTTGCCCCACAAAAAATGTGTGAAGCTACAAATTAGGGTGCTGAAACGTAAGAAAAAGGGCGTTATGACTTCCCGACACCCTTATTCCACTTATGCTACATATTTTTTAGGCAATAAGGGTGTTAAAACGATTAGTGTTTATCCAGCCCACCGCTTGCAAGCCAAACACGGTATACTTTTTTGACATCATTTTTGTGAGTGTGTGGTCCAACAAGAACATAAGGGAATAAGGGGATTTCGCCTGTGAGTGTTGGGAATTTGCGGTGGACAACTATGCGTGAATGCGCTTGAAAAGAAAACGCATGATGCTGCAGCCAGTGCATTGGCCCAGCATACCGTGGAGCAGGAAAGTGTTCAAGATGCCAGGTCTAAACAGGGAGACCAAAAAATCTGAGATCGTTACGAACGCTCACTGGCGAACACCCATTGGAAAAGTATGCTTCCCCCTACTTACCGAATTTGTCAAACATCGTGTTTAAATGCAAGCGCTGAATCATTTATGAAAGCGATTTAATAAACGATTTTAATAGAGTTTCGAAAGACGCGGCTAACTAATTTTGCATGTTTTGTTATCAGGACAGAGATGAAAACGGTGCTTGTACCTGCAAAAAAAAAAAAACACCGAAATGTCAGAGTGAACCTTCAACGGGCCATTTGTCTAGGGGTGCTGGAGATGCATCTGCCCACAAGAAATAAACTCGCAAAGCGGTAATTGCGCTTTTACCTTCTATTGTTTGGCGTATTCACAGACAGAAACGAAATGAGAAAATCCATATCCGGGTATGAGGGTGTTGAGTAGAGACTTCAACATTTAGGGGGCGTAGGAAAAACGCCACGTGGAGACACCGCTTGGCTGTCACATGTTCCTGGTGGCCGTAGTGGCGTATGTTCCTGGAATTACGAGTTCGTCCACTGTTTCGTTTATTGTTTTTCTTTCTTGCTTCTTACCTGTTTTCTCGGAAAATGGTTTAGTTACTCTCCGATTGCCATGCACCTCACCACTATGTCATCCTTGAAAAATCGTTCCAGCCTCTTTTTGTTGATGATAGTAACTTCTTTAGTTCTACTCAGCTTGCACCTAACAGGAAACCCCTCGGCTCGTGTAACATTGTAGGGGCAGTGCCTGGTAAAAGGACCTTATTTCGAGCAATGAAGCATCATACCCGCGAACCCCCACAGTAGAGGGCACGGACGCGGGTTCCATCCGGGCCTGGTGGCTGGTTTTCTGATGGAGGCGAAAAACGAAAAAAAAAAAAAAAAGAAGGAAGCTCGCACTAATGCGTAAGACTTGAAGGTAGCGAAGCTGTACGCAACAGTAGCGTTGTTCCTTTTATTTCGCCTCACAGCGCTGTTTAAGCCTCCCAGCTGTACGAGGGACCACAGCTGGACGTTCGTGTTTCCTCCCTCGCGGGCAACGAATTCGCCCACGCGACGGCCTGCGCACTCGCCCACCAGGCCCTGGAAGGAGAACCTGACCCCACCCCTGTTGTGACTTACCGTAACATTACCCAGCATTACCGGCTAGAACGTAGAGTCTATCCACCACCTCACCCACAATTAAGTAAAAAACAAGGCTCGACACTTCGCTTACTTCAAACAAACACGTACCCTCACCCAGTCCGGCTCCATATGCAATTCCCCAATCAGCATCCACCTGAATGCAAGTTCTGTGGAAAATCAGGCTCCCTATACCACGTAGTCTGGGAATGTAGCCAAAACCCGGCCTTGCCACCCCTTTTCCCTAGCCCCAACCTCGAGCAGTGGGAGACAGCGCTGTCCAGCGCACACCTCGCCGACCAGGTCATGCTGACGGAGAGGGCGGTACGTGCGAAGACAACGCTTGGACTTCTGGACTAAGAAGCCATCCCCACGCATATAACTGTTCAATAAAGTTTTCCTCTCTCTCTCTCGTGTTTCTCTATCGCACACGGTTATGCGCCGCACGTGGCCTCGTGGCATTCCCTTGTGGCGAGCGCTTATTGCTGCGGCGGCGGCCTCCTCCGCCACGTCCCGCGCACGGGTCCCACGCGCGTCCTCCTTTTGCTGCTCGCCTATCTCTTCCCGTTATCGGGCCGCTGCCCCGTGCCCGGCGCTTGCGGAAGGGTATGTGGTTTGACCTGTAGCACTCAAGGGCAAAACTGGTCACCCCGCGAAGACTGCCGCGAAGTTTTAGGAACCCTCCACGCAATGACCACCCGCTTTTTGCCACTTGCTCCTTGGCCTGGCAGTTTATTTCAATTCCCTCTCTCGTTATTACCCTTCTCGGCAAATGTAGAATCTTTGGCTTGGATATTGCCTTAGTAGAAGCTCTGTGCTGTTAGCATAAAAAAAACAGCGCAACTCATAATACAGTTACTAATAAAGTTTGAAAAAGTTAAGGACATTGTTGTCGAAGCATATATTCCTTATGGTTCTCGGCTTACGCTATCAGGTGGAGAAAGTTTCAAAGATAAGAGGCCCAGGGAACGGGTAGGAAAAATGTGGTGCAGGCGCAATGTGGCTCTGTTCGCCGGGACAGAGGACGAAAACGATTAATGTACTCAGGTGCCCTGCTTCTGCTATTGTGTCACGTAACTTAGCCTTATCCTTGTGTAGACACTAATTTGTGGGTACTTATGAGTGTGGCGTGACTGGAAGAACAAACCAAGACATTGTAATGTTCGCTTTACAAAAATAAAACCTACGCCAGCTCCTAACAGAAACGCGAAAGGGGTGACCAAAGAGGATAGATATAAAATAGGTCTCAGCAGCTCGTAGCTCAGTCTGGTCAAGTGGGTTCAGTCAGAAAATTTGCAGTTGGTTTTCTATGCCGCGATAAAAACACGCAATTCAAATACGTCCATTGGAAAGAGGTAATTACCTGTTAAATCCTACTAGCTTACGGTTAAGCCTTTTAACTTCACGTTTACTTTGCCCAACCTCTGGCGCCTGAGACGAAGCTAGAATGCCAAAATGAAGTTTATTGCCTGTACCATAGAATGACATAAATATCAGCATGTGGATAAAAAAACTTAAACAAACGAAGGATCAATATTCATGCAACGGATTAAGACCAAATTCTGCACGGAAGTCTTTATATACCTCGACACTAAGCTACTCGAGCTTTGTAAATCATGGGTAGAACAGTATCGAATTCCCTAAGATTATTCTTGAAATGATTTTTATTGGCACCCAACCACTGGGAGCCTACGAAGGTGTAGTGTAACTGCGAAGTACCGCAGGGGCATCTTTACTCTTTTTGACCCGAGTTGTCTTCTCACGCTGCAAATCCGTGGCTGAAATATACTTAGCTATCGGTCCACTTTGAAGACAATACTTACGAAGTCATCTTCGTAGCGCTCATTTAATCAATCTTCAATACGCGATCCCGCCTAATTGATAATTTAAACCAAGCCCCAATTATCAGTAAATGAAGTCTAGCCATGAAATTTCAGAGTGAGTGATAGAATTGTTTTAGTCATCGAGCATCAGGTGCTGCTCTTAGAGCACCCGTCTGGTGGAGGGCATTGCAATCCATCGGATCAATATGCCTCCCGTACCTTCACTGATGACTTGCCGGGAAGGTGAGCTTCTATGCGCTATGGGCGCAGGCAGGCAGGCAAGCAGAAATAGCCCCGACAACCTCATGTGTGGAACTTCCAGGAGAAAGTTGCGTCAAGCCCTTCTAATCCGTTATAGGCTACGAGGATGTGATGCATCCTCTCTCGATCCCCATTCCTGTTTTCCTCTCCCTCGGATAAGACGTTTGCGTACACGCTATATTACCCTTCATGCCACTGGCCCCGTTCCTTAGACATCCGTACCTCTGAGCTGGAACTATCCCAATTTGAGAAAGAGGAACAAGATAATCCTATCCTCCCTTTTTTTTATATTGAGCCTGGCTCTGGTAAACACCTGTTCCTTCCAAATCAACACTCCTATAATCCAGGTCCTAAACTACGAAGTTGGCAAAGTAAAAAAGACATGTGCAAGATAACCTGGGGCGAGTACTACTTCGTAATGATTCGAGGCAAATATCCTTATTGCACCGTCTCGAGAGGTATTAGCTGCGTCGGCAGAAGTACGAAGTGAGAACCTAGGAACTTCCGAGAAGGCCTTTACCAAGGTATCGTTACGGGAACCGATAAGTACACAGACAGCTAAGAAAGCCACGTGTTTATTGTTTTCTCAGAAGAAAGCTCTTCAATTGTGAAAGGAAGTCAAGATGGCTGAGCTTCTTTACAGAAGCTCAGCCATCTTTAAAGACTCCAAGGCAGCTCTGCAAATTTTGTCACCATACCGCCGCCTCCGATATCTCTTCCCTTCACCACCTCGCTTGCATTGCTGGACACTCTATGAAATGGCAATGGATACCTGGCCACTGTGGAATTATTGGAAATCAAAATTCTTCGCATCTGCTTTCTAACTAAGTAGACATGCTACAAAGGAGGGAAAAATAGACAAGCAATAAACTACAAAATTGTTTTTTCGAAATTATAGCCATCGTGATATTCGGCAAATAATAGATAGAGGAGTTTTTTCTGAGCATTTAAACTGCCGCTCATATCGTCACGCCTAATCCCCTCAGTCTTATTTTTAATGCCATGTTTATTGAATAAAACTCCCGTGCCATCTCTACTAACGTGAAACGTGGAGAGGGGTAAAGCATGCAATGTAGAAGTGTATTCTTGACACCATGGCGTATTTGCCAACGGAGATGAAACCGTTGGGCGGGGGGGTGGGGCGTGGTTAGAGGTTGAACAGCTTGGCTGTAAAAGTCTCTTGTTTTTGAAGCCCGAAGCTCTCTAGCGCGAGGCGTAAAGGAGTGTCCCGGTGTTTTCTTAGTACACGTTACGCAGCGCTCCAACGCGAGGCGCAAAGGAATGTCCCGGTGCTTTTTAGTACGCGTTGCGGTCTACTGCAAGGCGTAAACGAGTTTCCCGGTGATTGAGTACCGTGACTACATGAGACGCCGATTACGAAGATGACGACGACAGGAGACGCCAACAGCTCCAGTCCCTAAGGAGCTTTGCCCCGACATCAAAAAAGAAAACGATGTCTTCTTAGTTTACTTGAACTCTGCGTATGGATATGGAGCATGGGTGTGTAGGTGGGATGGCGTTTAGGTTTACGTATAGAGAGTAGTCAGAATGACTCTTTCGGTAGACAGACACAGTCGAAGTGTAAATTCAGTCATTGCGTTTATCTAACATGTGGTTTTAAAACCTGAATTAAATGATCCACACCACAATTGAGTGCCTAGTCGAGCCGAAGGAATACCCTTTCCTTCCTCCAGTTCTATACCGCAACGGCAATTCGTTTGAGAGAGAGAGAGAGAGAGAAATAACTTTATTTACATAGTGGATTAGGGCGCGGTGGGCGCAACCCTGAGGGTTGCGACGACTTCAGCCGCTCGAGTCACGAGCTCCTTCTGGAGCTGGGGGTCCGAGCGGCCCAACGCCTCCATCCACTGGTCAGGGGAATTAATGAAAGGGAATGGGTCCTCTGCACAAGCCCACATTTGGTGCTGGACCGTGGCCCTTTCACCGCAGCGGGGGCAGAGGGGGGATGGGTACAGGGAGGGGTGGATGTGATGCAGGACGGCTCTGCAGGGCAGGGACTCCGTTTGCAGTTGACGCCAGAGGCGTTCTTCCTCTAGAGTGAGGGATGAGTGGGCGGGGGGAAGCTTGCGGCGGGAGAGGCGGTAATGCTGCGTGACCTCTCTGAAGGTCAGGAGACTATCCCTGGTTGATCTGGCTCCATGGAGGGTAGAGTCCACATCGTATGCCCGGGTGACAAGTGCTCGGGCTGCCGTGTGGGCCGTCTCTATCCCTCCAATGCCCGTGTGAGCCGGGAACCATTGGAGTTCGACCGTGTGGGATGGCGAATTTAGACAGAGAATTTTGTGTGCCTGGGCCGAAATGAGACCTTTGGCGTAGTTTTGGACGGCCGTTTTCGAATCGGAGAATATAATTTCTGGGGTGGGCCTTTGTGTTAATGCCAGCGCGATTGCCGCCTCTTCTGCTACATGCGGGTGTCGGGTACGAAGGGTGAGGGTAGCAAGAGGAGGAGATGACGATGAGTTAATAACGGCGATAGCGAACGCCTCTTTATGGCGATATTCTGCAGCGTCCACATAAAGGTTAGCTCTGGAAGGGGGAAATTTTCGAGCTAATGACATGGCTCGATGCGTCCGCCTTTCGGTGTGGAATGATGGGTGCATATTTTTTGGGATGGGTCGAATGAGGATACGATTCCTGATTGACGATTTAATGCTGCACACTAACGCATTCCCTTTAGCTGGGCCGATCCCAAGTCTCTCTAGGAGGAATCTGCCCGCGGAGGAGCGCGCCAGGCGGTTGACTTGGCCAGTGCGGTGGCCTTCTATAAGTTCTGCTGTCGTGTTGTATGTCCCTGTTTCCCCCAGTCTGGCAGTGGAAGCGTTCGGTGGTAACTGCAGAGCAGCTCGGAATGCTTTGCGAATTTGGCCATCTACTTTCCTTATCTCGCTGTCGGTAAGGGATAGATAGGGAAGAGCGTATGTAATCCTGCTGATTAGGAACGCTTGGACAAGTCTCAGGCGCTCTTGCTCTTTGAGGCCGTGCTCTCGAGCAACGATCCTTCGGAGCAGGCCGATTACCTGGGTTACATGTGCCGAAAGCTTTTTGAGCACCTCCGTGTTGCGCCGATTACTCTGCAGCGTGAGTCCTAGGATTGTGAGGCTAGTGACTCGAGGTACAGGCTTTCCGTCCACTGAAACGCGGATGGAAGCTTCTCGGGAAGGTCCTGATCTTTTAGCGGGCAGAACTAAAAGTTCTGACTTTGTTGGGGAGCACTGCAGGCCCGCTACTCGGGCTCCTTGTACGACGGCTCTAGCACCAGCTTGAAGGGTTTCTTCGATGGAGGCATCACTTCCCCGAGTGACCCATAGGGTAATGTCATCTGCGTACATACTGTACTGGAGGCCGGGCACTCGGTCCAGAGCGGAGGCTATGTGTGATACTGCTAAATTGAATAATAGGGGGGATAGAACCGACCCCTGCGGCGTGCCAAAAGATGGAAGCTGAAGTTCTGGTGATTCCAAGTCCCCCAGTCTTAGCGTGGCTGTTCGGTGAGATAGAAATGCGCGAACATAGTTGTATGTCCGTACGCCCGGTCCTATACGCTCCAGCCCTGCCAAGATGGCTTTGTGAGATACTTTATCGAATGCCTTTGTTAGATCCAAGGCCAGGATTGCTGCTGAGTCTCGCGAGGGAGGGTCCTTTAGCAGATCGTAATATAGTCTCAGGTGGACATCGTTTGTAGCAAGCCCGGCCCTGAAGCCATACATATTGGGTGACAAGAATTCCTGTTCTTCTGCTAACCTGTTTATTCGAGTTAGAATGATGCGCTCAAATAATTTTCCTATACATGAGGTGAGCGATATTGGCCTAAGATTTTCTATCGAAAGCTGCTTGCCCGGCTTGGGGATTAGGGTTACGTTAGCATGACGGAATTCTCGAGGAAGAGTGCCCTCCATCCAATGCTTATTAAACAGCTTAGTGAGGTAGGCGATCGAGCCGTCGTCCAGATTTCTCAGCATTTTATTTGTTACACGGTCTTGCCCTGGGGCGGAAGACGTTCGCACGTCCTGTAGCGCTCCTCTGACTTCAGCCTCTGTGATTTCCTCGTCCAAGGAGGGGTTAGGTGGCCCGGAGTAGTCCGGGTGATTTTCGTGTTCGCCGTCTGGTACATATCTTCCGATGAGGTCTCGAATTGCCTGGTTCGGATCAGTCTCAAGATGTCTGGTGAGCTGGGTAATTTTGTTGGCCTGCTCCGTTTTAGAGCGGCTTGGGTCAAGGAGGTGCCTCAGAAGGGACCAAGTCCTCTTCATGCTCATAGAGCCCTGTAGCCGATCGCATAGCTGTTCCCATCCTGATCTGACTAGTTTGGCAGAGTAACATTCTATTTCCTTGGTTAGAGTGGCTATCCGTTTCCTTATGCGCTTGTTGTGCTTTTGAGTACGCCATCGCCTTTTGAGGCTTTTAAGAGCTTCCCACATATGCTGCAATTTAGAGTCGACGTGTGGCGTCGGTATTTCCGGATCTAGTTCTTGTTGATGATTTCTTACGTCCCCCAGGAGCTGATCCGTCCATTGAGCTAGGTCGAGCGTCGGGGAGGAGGGCAGGTCCTCAGCTCGTCGTGCCTCCCGGAAAGCGTGCCAGTCTGTGATGACAGTCTGCATGCGCTGTGGTGGTGTGGGGTGTTTGAGTGTCGTGTGTAGCTGTATTATGTGATGATCACTGCCTAGTGTGTCATCGAGCCTTCTCCATTCTGTATGGCCCACTCTGTAGGTTAGGGTGAGGTCGGGGGTGGTGTCTCGTTGTACACTTGTTCCCTCCCTCGTTGGTAGGTCCGGTGGTGTTTCTAGCGTCAGCTGCTGAGACTGAATTACATCCCAGAGTTGCCTGCCCTTTTTGCTATCCCTAGGATAACCCCATGCCGTGTGTGGAGCATTAAAGTCTCCAGTGACTATTAGGGGTGAGCCCGAAGCGGCTTTTTTGGCGGCCAGGATCAGTGATCGAAAATTATGTGCGCGTTGCTTGGGGCTGCTGTAAACGTTTAGTATGTGAATGACCTGTTGTGTCCTACGCTTCGGGTAGACCGTTACAAAGTCGTGAGGATTAGCCATCACTCCCGCCAGCCTGTTTTGTAGCTTGAACTACACTGGCCGAGGTTGAGCAGTTTCGCGTGGCGCCTGGAGAGCCGTGCTGCGCATGCGGGAGGAGCAGTGACGGCGCACGGAACGTTGATCGCTGCCCACCGTCTCTCACCCACCTCACGCGCCCAGCGACTTTGCCGACGTCCGTTCCGCACGTGGCGGCCCGGTCCACTTGATGATCATGCGAGGGATGGCCGGGTGTGGAACCGATGGCTCGTGCGTCGCAGCAACACCGGCGTGCGCCTGTGGAACCAGCTTAGCTCTGGGGCGATTGGTGACGCTGCGCTGGAGCCGCTTGATAAATATACCTGTGTAACATGATGCGTATACCATGTGTGAGTCATTGAAGCGGAAGTAAGCATGATAATCAAGATAATCCTAGACAATCAGCAAAGCTAAGAATAACCAGCTGAACCTTAGCTCACGCTACGTATATCCTGGCATAGCCGAGCTAAGCCACTGCTAATTTTTTTCCATTTACGATGACTTCAGCATGGCTCATGGTCCTTCTCCCGTTGTCTGGGACCTTTTACTATTCTTACCGTTAAAAAAGGTCGTATGACCGACCGACAGACCTACCAACCGACCGACCGACCGACGGTCTGACCTATCGTCCCCCAGACCGAACCGCTGGGCCTAGGGAATCGAAATTTCGAGACTACATTTCTTCAATAAAGACCTCACAATAGTGGGAGCTTTCGATATTTCTACTAAAATGGTATAAAAGCGTGCTACCGGCGCTTCCAGAAATTCATTCGATTTATCAGTATATATTAAACATGTTAAGTTATCGCAGTATGTTTTTCTTCCGCTTTAAGGCCTCGCACTCTAGTGAAGAAACAGTTAAATGAGTTTTTCAATAGTCTTTTATAACGCTAAAATGAATAACACCTGCCTAAAGCGATTACTCAGAATGTTTCTCCGGATAAGCCGTACAGTCCGTGATCAATTTTGCGTGTAAGAATTACTCAGTAAAACTTATTTTCTGGATTTTCAGATATTTGACCCTTACAATTTTTTTTAAATGGCCCCAAAATATCTTTTAGAACAGTCGTATTATCTATTTGGTTTTTGCATAAAACAGTACTCACCAGAATTATCAGAAGCGAATGCGAGATTATTTCCGAAATTTTGCTATTATCACTGCTACACAAATAGAACCTAACTTAGGGGTGATTTAACAATGCTTACAGGTTCCTTTGGACCCTAATATGAATCGATCAGGTGTCGAATCTAAGAACTACTCATAGTGATGGCAAAAGTCCAGAACTTTAGTAGATGTAACCATATATAAGATTAAATAGTTAGAGGCTGACCTAAAGAGGCTTTATTAACTGCCACATTTCATATAATGCAGCAAATTTTTGTTAATCACCTCTGCGATCAAGGAGTATGCTCATATATAACTAAATGAATTATCCGACTACAGTGACTTTATCTTAACCCTCAAAAAGGATGAGAGACGACAGAAAAATGTGCTAAAAAGATGCGTTTTTTTCGAAACCACCTAAAAAAATCCGCCCACTATACATCTTCTTCCCCGTGCCAAAAATACAGAGTTCCAAAGAACGTACTTAGGCATGAAGCGAGCGAATGATCCATAGGCGCCATAAAACAATTGTTTTATTTTCTTATGTATGTGTTAAAAATATTCCACTAACGAAAGCAGTCGCATTGGGATAGTGTCACCCCGAACCTTAGTGATAAAAATCAAAATAAAAAAATATAAAATTTTTATTAATTTTTTATCGCTTTGACCTTTACGTGCTAATCGATTTCTAATTTCAACCTATACGTTTGTAGAATGCTCGCTATTTATAGTGTAAAAGCATTTGGAGGTCCTGCCTGCTGTTTCCAACCTTGGAACCTCCTCCTCTATACGTACACCATGTAACACATACCATACTACGTTTGAAATAAACTTTTAACCGCGAACTTCGAACTTTTGGGGAGCGGCAGGAGAGTGGGGCCACATAGAATTGCATTTGAATAGAATGAGGCATTATCACATTCAAATGTCAAGAGAGAGAGAGAGAGAGAGAGAGAGAGAGAGAGAGAGAGAGAGAGAGAGAGAGAGAGAGAGAGAGAGAGAGAGAGAGAGAGAGAGAGAGAGAGAGAGAGAAACGACTTTATTGGAAAAGGCTTGTGATCGTAGGCGTCGTCCAAGAGCCCTTGGGCTCCAGCATCGTGCTCGTCTAGCTGGACGGCCCAGACTTGATCGGCTGGGTCGGAGCTGAGCAACAGGAGCTGAGCAACACAGTCTCCCATTGCTCCGCCTGAGTGATTTTGCGCGCCGGTGTAGCCGCCTGCGGGCAGTCTCATAGCATATGTGCTAGATCTGCCCTTTCTTTGCATTTGTGGCATTCGTCGGAATGTTTGTGGCAATTCGCCGGAACCGGATTCGAGTACGAATTAAAATGTCAGTATGACTTTTTTTGCGTGCGGCAAGAAATACACCGACACCATTGCTTTGCGAACGTTTTCCCGCAAACGATGTCGTGAGATGTCATTCCGTGTTTGTTCTTTTATGGGGGATACAAAGCATCCTTGCATTTTTTGGTTATTGTCCTTTTGGTGTTTCGGCACAGCAAAGGTGGTGTGTTCACTATTCGTTCAGCAAATTGACTGTAATTTACCATGTCTCAAATTGGCAAATGATCACTGAGCGGGATGACAAAACCTATGCTACGCAGGCTATGAATGAGCATGGCGTTATTAAGGCCTATTACAAAATATCTTAATGAGCCAACAAGAAACCGTGAATGTAGCTCCATCTTTAACGTCAGCTTTGGAAAATATACGCAATTTACAAATTGTGCGCATCGATGGACCAAGAAAGCTAAAATGCGCTTGCCACCACTAGGACTGCCCCCATTGATCAGTTAGTCAACCATCATTTCCTATAGTTGCGTTAGTATGCGAATATAGGGCTAACTAGAATAACTACAAATAGGGTTAAACCGGGTTAACTACAATTTATTCCTAAATTTTAAATCAGTGCGATGCACAAATGATTAGCGCGGCTAGATAGATTCAGGCGTAAAAATTACAAACAATTTCCCACAACCTTTGTAGTGTGAGCTTTTTAGAACAAAGTCAGCAAAGCTAATTTTCCAAACACTTTTTATCCAACGTTAAAAGCAAGTAGGAACACAAAACACAATCACAAAGTCCTGCCGTATATGGCCACAAGAAGGCCGCATACAAATTTAATCTTACGTGTCCGCATAATTCAACTGAGGTGTAATTGTTGAACTCTACGTGATTTTAACACCGGGCCCCTCGAATAATAACTCAGTAGGGCTGTCGTTCTTTTCGCAAGGGTAAATTTTATTTATATTTAGTTGTGTTGTTATAACACTCCTCTGCAGGTGTTATGCCAACTGTTCATTTGACTACTTTGATTCGTTTTCAAGTGGACAACACGATAGGTAGTGAGCTTAGTTGTGTTGTGTCTTCTGTCCTCCTCTTGCTATCCCTAATGCGTATGGCCGACAATTGTATAGCATGGAATCGAAAGCCGAATGGTTACTCTTCATACTTGTGGCGGCATCGCAAAGGTGTCTTCACTGATGGAAACCCCAAAAAAGCATTCTTGGGCCCACATCGGAAATATTGCACCCGAATACCTGTCGTTGCGACCATAAGAACAAATTAGTGCAGTGACCACGCCGCTTGGCGCACAATTAAACTAGAAAAAGGATGTGTGCGGGGCTACATCACGTACGGCACGCGTGCTGTTGCGTACGGGCAGGCCGGCCCGAGCCGAGCTCCGTCGCCTCCGACATACGTGTGGTAGCGTGGTGAAGCGAGCGGCCAGCCAATGTTGCTGCCTCGGAGACGACCAGAAGCCGAAGGCAAACGTAACTTGTTTACTTCATGGCGAGAGATGAGCCGCAGCAAAAGAACATTGCCCCGATGGGTGAGCTTACAGTACAGAACTCGAGCATAATGACAGCATTGATTCACTGCTCAAACAGGAATGAGCTGCATCGCTTGGGGGGTCTTATTTATACCCAAAGTGCAACGGTCAAAATAAGCGTTCCCTCTAGATTGTGCACCCGACACGAACGGCACAGACACACACAACACTCTTTCCAGAGTTCGTGAGCGGTCGGTACTAGCGGCGCACGCTGAATCCGAGAGAGGAGAGAGAGGAGGTCTCCGCAACAGCTTCCGCGTCCTTCGCGCAAGTTGAAACCTGCCTCGTATGCCAACGCCGGTATTAATCACGCCGATAGCGAGGCGCCAGAGATCCAGACGTGTAGCGACGCGTTTGAATTGTCGGCTTTAAGCGTGAGTCACCGACAGGGGGACCTACTTGAAAGGCGCACGTAGTGGAGGCTTCGATGCAGAGCCGAGGAGTATTGAACAAAGCCCTGTGGCGGACTGATTTGTAACTGTGCCTACTTGTGCGAAGCAATGTCAGAGCACGGAGTCACTGCTTAACATTCAATGCCTTTAAAGCATCCAGTCAAACATTATTTTGTCTTCGCGTAAACATTCGCACAGGGGTGCTTTTTAGCTAGCCGTAGGCAAGTGTCGGAAGTTCTAGAGTTTCTTCAGTCACTATTTTCTTGTGAACGTGGCTACGTAACATAAAAGTCGACATACTTGAATGAACAAGCGGTAACTATTTCAGACAGACGTTGCGTTCCCCTTATCGATGCCGAAAAGCTCTTTGTATCGCATCTCACTTGACATGACTTCCGTAAGAGCATCACGCAACAACGCAAATGGTTTTTAATGGGCGGTTGGTATTCGGAATACATGTGCGTAATGCACATACTACGTTATTGAAAATTGTAAACAAATAATTCCTTCTATTTGAATTAACGCTATCTTTACATCCTGGCTTAGCGTATTTAATCGGCCGGTGCCTCCTATTGGCCTGCGCTATTCCTTTCCAAAAATAGCAATTTTGATTTCTTTTAAGATCGGTGGAGTAGCCATGTTTACCTATCTGTCAAAAATTAATCTCTATAGAAAAATGTTTCCTGGAAAAAAGACCAAGTCCATTGGTGTGACGAACTCTTGACTATTTAGACAGCTCAGTAGCGCTGCGAACAAAGTGTAAAACAGGATTGTTGTCGACGCGCTTACCCTTCATGCAATGCGAATTTAGACGCGTGCTTACACCGGGAGTCTATGACTAGCATCTGCATAATGGCCTAGAGATTTACAAAAATGTGTATGCCACACGTGTTTTCAGCATAAAACGTGTGTTTGGTGTCCTACGTCGACAGACTGGATCTTTGAATACGCCATCGTTTTGAAAATATATAAATTTACTGAAAACATGGCCTCGTATCTGCTCCTTTAGTTGCAAGTATCGACGAAAGACGATAGTCGACTGGCGCCCCTGGCGAGTAAAGGCCTCTCTTCTCTTTCCTGCTCAACTGTCATGCTGTTCCTCTCCCACCTCGTTTCTCCTAAGTTAACACGCTAGAGGTTTGCTCAAGTCAATTTAAATTTACCGGGTTAGCTGCTCCAAGTCGGGTGCCTCGATACCAGTGCTGCCGCACGACGGAGACGCGCGTGAATTGATACACCCTACTACAACGTTTGCAGAACCACGTTGCCATACTCTACAAACGTTCCAACCGGAAGGTCGAGCCTATCGAGAGCAACCTTTCGTTGCTGTTGCCGTTTGATTTTGTAAATGCCGCCAGGTAGCGCAGGAAAAAAACAGGCGACGGTTTTCTGCAGTTGATGTAGTATTTCATTTGCTATCGCAAAAACCAATCATCCGTGATTTTTTTTAAATAAAGGAACACTGCAAATATCGCTTATGTATTGATTTGCTGCCTTACATTTGCAATATCCTGTTCTTGTTCAACAATGTTGACAATTATGAACATCAATACCGGACTTAGACGTTTAGATGTGACTGTGGGTATATAACACTACTGCGCAGCTTTTATTTCACTTTGGCCGGGTCGCGTTACAGACAGACAGACCATAATTTCTGTGTTTAGGTAGCCCAATAAAGACTGTCGTCTTTAAAATTTAAACTGAACATTTTGAAGTAGGGTGGGCTGAATATGTTCTTGTTTCTCTTCAGCCTTGTCACTTAGGCACGTCGTAACACATTACAATAGAAAGCGGCCACTTCGCTGTGCACGGCCATTTCTACATGACGCAGTGTGCAGTGTTTCCGAGTTATTATCTGATCAAGCTGATATCTTGGCGTTAAAACGTTTCGCTTGAACAGCTCTGCGCCAGATTCAGAGAATAAGCCATCTGCGGTGTCAACGCCCGAACGCGGGAGGGTAGCTGCGATCGCATTTGATCACCAGCAGGTGGGGGTGGAACAGACTTGACCTTTATTTCGCGATGTGGCTGTCTCTTCCAGCCAAGTACGTCGCTTTCGTAGTGGGGAATAGAAATACCCTGCGCTTGAAAGCATAGAAATCTACCTACTACCATTCATCAACGTTTCTAATAACACCAGCATGCAGCGCCCTCCATTCTTTTCATTCTTAAACAAGGTTAGCGACACGAAACAGCCCACCGTAGAAAAACGTTGCTCAACATAGACCTCACATGCGCTCTGTACATTTCAAGGGCTTCTGCTCTAGGCAACAGGATAAAATACTTTCCAGTATGCATCGGATCAGTATTCGCCAAAGACCCCGTATACGTTCCGTGGATGAAGGTTCCTAGTCTCGATACTACGGAACGTTTAGCGCCCAGGTGCCACGCGCTGTTTCCACTACTGGCCGGACGCTGTGGTAGTTGCGATGGCGGTGCAATTCTTTCGAACCACGTTGCGCAGAGGTTTCTGTGGACGTAGAGATAATTGGCTTCGCGCGTGTGTTTCAGGAGGGAACACAGGGGCAGAGCCCTATTCCCAATAATTCACAGCTGTAGAGTAATTGGTCAAAATAGGGTGTATGGAGAAATTCTGCCGTTCTTTGACAGCGCCATCTGCTGTGTTGTGGGTAATTTTGGCGCGTTTAGTTTCCTCACATCGGTTATTTGGCAGGTATTCAATGGTATCCTGAGCGGGTGCTGATGGGAACAGTTTATCGAAAGTCCACTTTTGCCCTGTGATCTTTGTTTATCCGCAGTTCCTCACGGAGTAAGAAGAAATCATGCACCCCTCCGACTTACGACGACGGTGGTTGAACGTGAAGATCTATCGTGGCGGATTCTTTGGTTGTCGTCTTAGTTTAGACCGAGTATCGACGGTGTCGAAATGGAGCAGTCAAATAGACGCCGGCTTCATAACGCGAGGCACTCAGCTTCGATTCCAGCCACTGGGGCGTTTTTTTCTTTCATTTCACCCACGATCATTCATCACCATCGTCAGAGAATGTTGGTTTTCCTGCAGGGCGTTTTCGCGCCACAGACGCCATCAGTGAGGACACAAAAGCTTCGCTTTAAAATCTGATTACGTGTGCTTGTCATAGTCTGTTTTCTTACGATCCTCGTACAGCTGGATATGGCCATGTACTCGTTTCTATTTTGTTGCGTGTGTTTCTCGAACAACTTGAAAAAATCCCGGGCCATCTCCACTAACGTGATACCTGGGGAGGGGCGAAGCGTGTAGTGGAAAATGTATTCTTGGCGCCATGGAGATTGTGCCAACGGAGATTAAAACGTTGGGGGATAGATGCATACAGCTTTGCTGTAAAACACTGTGATTGATTCCTCGGTCATAGGAATCGGTAAAAAACGAAAGTGAAATGCGCAGCGAAATCTGCAGCTGAACATAATTTGCGGCTCGGCGGCTGTGTTGTGGGTGTGCTTGGTGCGCGACGTTCTGCTGGCGGGCCGTTTCGGCAAAGGTGTATTGTCGTCATTTCCGTGACAGATATGACGTCAGTGAAATCTTGGTGTATCCCGGCATAAGACAGTTTCGTGCTAAAATATAAAACCCGAAAATGAACAACATTAAGTATAACGTACTACTTAGTACTACATGTTGCTTCTCCGCAAGAATCCTTGTGTGCAGGGGTTCACCCTTTACAGGCCGCTTGCTTCGTTGAATTGGCGTCATTTCTGTGATGGATATGACGTCATTGAAATATTTCTGTATCCGGGAATAAAACATTTTCGTGTTAAAAGCCTCGTGTCTTTGAAGCACGAAGCGTTCTAGCGCGAGGTGTAAATGAGTGCCTCGGTGTTTCTTTAGTGCGCCATACGTACTAGCGCGAGACGTAAACGAGTGTCCCGGTGTTTAGTACCGTTGCCACATGAGACGACGGTTACAATGACGACGACATGAGACGCCAACAGCCCGAGCCTATAAGGGGCTTCGCCCCTCAAATGAAAATGTGGCAGACATGGAACTGCGAGCGGGGCTCACGCTACGTAAAAAGAAAGGAGTTAGCCCTAGCTGATGTGTGTAGTGGTGTTTTCCTGCTGTGGTTCTCTTTTAGGCTACTGCAGGATGGCAATTATGCTCAACAGGGTTGAAGAACATGAATATACCACTGAAATTGAATGTTTCATAGCGAATACGATGGATAAAATGGGGCTGCCCATATGCATGTACAGTTTTGACCAAAAGCATGCAGGCCCTGATGAAGATCTGTATTCCACAGATAATTAAACCAAGAGCTTCACTCCTGATTGTAGGGATTACAGTCGAGTCCACTTATAACGATACCGTTTATAACAATATATCGGATATAACGATGAACAGCTATGGCACCGTCAACTTTTGTATTCTTTATATGGTAAAATAAACCGCTTATTACAATGCTCCAGTGCCACGATATCGGATATAACGATTGAATTCGGTTAAATGTGCACCAAAAGTGCAACAGTGATGACTCTGATGACGCGGTTGCGCAGCCTACTCATCAGGTAGTGTCTTCGTAGGAGACCCAATGCGTGGCACCTAGATTCTCCTAGATTCCTAGCACCTAGAGATTCTCTTGGAAAAGATTTGCGCTAGCTACACACGCGGCAAACAAAGGTGACCGACTGTGGCTTCTTTTCCGCAAATTATTAGTAGTACGACCTCGCTGGCATGCGAATAAAATGTTTTGAGCTCTGTTCCACCTTTTTATTTCGCAACCCACTTATAACAATTATCGGTTATAACGATGGGATTTCCTTGGCACTTGCATATTGTTATAAGTAAACTAGACTGTATACTTGTGTTATGATTCAAATAAAAAAAACGTTTTCACCAACCTTACGACACAATGACCTTCGTTAATATCGGTGTTCGGCTTCTGTTCTGATTTATTGGTGGCTTTGGAACTTTTCACATTCCCTGAGGAGTTTTCACCATGGCCGTACCACTCATTCGGAGGCTTTAATGTTGCTGAGGTACTCCGTTGCAGCTGTGTGGTGTCAACGTGAGCTGGAAGTTGCCTGAGAAAGTGGCGCACAAAATAAAATAGAGCAACGATGCCACAAAACAATTCCGAATCCCTGCTGCGGTTCCTCAAGCTGTGCATCACACATAAAGCATTTATGTACGAATGTGTACAGCTAGAGAGGTGTGATACCACACAATGCCTCACGTAGGCACGGAACGAAAACCAGGAGGGGACCTCGCCGGCTGTAAGAACTTCCGCGGCCGAGTCGTATTTTTTCATCTCCAGGCCTAATACACTCGTTCTTCTGCCCCAGATGCTCTTGTCAGTCGCAGACAACAGCGCGGAGCACGAAACAGATTTGTTATGCTCTCTGTTTTTTCGCGAAGACATTGCCACTAGAAAAAACTACAGGCGAACTTTGTCAACAACCGGGCGGCAAGAATGGTCGTTGTCGTGAGACGGAAAAAAAAAATGCTCCAAATTCTAAAATATTGTCTTTCGTCGAGAATCCAGCAGTGACATTGGACGTTATGCATTTGAGATATGTAAAAGGTGCCTCGAGGTCGTGCGCATCTTCATATCTGAATTTTCCGCGCGTTCACGCACTTGCACTTTATGGGCGCATTTGCAACAGCGACGGACTCGAGCTGAATATAAAGCAACGTGGACGTGGTAATGCGAGTGAGATGCAAACAAGACGCGTGTTCGAGGAATGTTTTTTTTTTCGGCGCGTTTTGTCACGCATGGGACATTAGTCTTGGCGTTATGTATGCAAATTACGCTCCGTATAAACGCGGGAGTTTTATCGAGCAACAAAGTATCGCTATGGAAACACGGTTCAGACGGTACCCCTCTTGTTTCCAAAGCCCGTCATTTCTCAAGCACGAAATGTTGCTCGCCCCTGTTGTGCTAAGTACTACTGCACGGTTCTTAGAAGCGAAGTCGGCATTGTCGTAAAAATTAAGATCCGGAAGCTCGGAACATTACGAAGCCATTTAGGAAGGCCGTGTGCGCATGGTTGGCTTTCAAAAGTGAACGATCCGAGAAGAACGCAAGAAAAAATATTTACGTTGCCGAGAATATGCCTTTGTAGGACTCTCTGAAAAACTATAACGAATTGTAGGGAGGCGGCGGGAAGGTGAGGCGAGAGGTTATTGGGGAAGTGAACAGGCATTGGGATTTGAATTTAAAGTAAAATTTAGTGGTTTAATGATACTCGAGATATCTCGCACAAAATATAGTTGATCCTTTTCTCATATTAATCGGTAAAACACGAAAGTGAAATGTGCCTTCAAAGGAGCATTTTAATTTTTATAGTGCATCGATATGAACTTGCCCATCGCTATTTATATTTTGTTGGTACCGCACTGTTAGACGCATCAACATTAGACACTGGATTACACGCATTGCGGAAATCCGATTGAGACCCCAGGCGCTCGCAAACCATGCGAATGAAACCGAACGGGTTGTGAGCGAATCGTTTGGTGAAGTCACAGTAAGCTACAACGAAATGAGCATGATTTGTGGGTCGGCAGCAGTCTTGTGGGTGTGCTTGGCGAGCGACGTCCTGCTGGCGGGTCGCTTAGGCAAAGTTGCGACTACATTGGTCCTGCTCCGTGGCGAGTACGCCAGATACTTGCGTTGCGACGAGCTCAGCTTGTGGAACGCGGCGGCGGCATTCCACAAGCTAAGCGGCGTTCCACATAGGCTGCTGACGGAAAAACACAGCAGCTTCTGCGGCTGCACGCTGCCCTATCGAGGCGCCAACTATCGGCGCTAATTAGCGTCATGACGTACTACTTCGCCTCACCTCTCCTAGCCGCAGCACCATCTGAATAGACAAGTTAAAGGAAAGGACATAAGGCGCGTTCGTACAGCTATATGTGAATGATTTCTTGGCTGAGTCGGTAGAATGGTTCCCACCTCCCGTGGCGGCCAAAGTAATTGTAAAGTAAACTTCGCGCCGAAGCGTCAATGGAACTTTTTCTGGTGATATCATTTCCGTGACGGATATGACGTCGGTGAGGTTTGTGCACTTTGACATCAAACACTTTCGTTTTCAAAAGCACGTTAGCACATGTGCACCAGAAGTCCTGGCGTAGTGCGGTGCGCCATCCATGTCACTCCATGAACGCGAAACAATCGCATCAACAGCGAAGCATGGAAGGGTTGCTATAAACATGATTAGAGCGGACAGTGCTGTATCGACCAGAGATGACAAATTCGGAGAATGATCACAAGGAATTTTCTACGGACGCATACCACTAGCAATATTCGATTGTGAACGTCAACAATGGATGAAAAAGCAGTTGAGATATTTAAAAAAAGTTAATTCAGAATTACGGATTGTTCAATGGCTGAAAATTTAACCTATTAATTCGGACAGATACGGCGGCAGTTAGGTTAATTTGCACTCCCCACCAAGTTCAAGTGGGAAAACACCAGCGCATTTCACCGCACCGCGCTTCAGTTAATTTGGATCAGCAGCAGATATCAAATATACACCTAAAAACCTTCGAAATTAGAACGGGATACGAACGAGCTTCTGTACACCTCGGAGGCACAAAAAAAAGAACACACGGCACTGGTTCACAACCAAGGGAAATGCAGAATGCCCATCGCCGGGGCCATGAGTGTAGTTGACAAGCACGGAGACCACTGATTTGTATTCCAAACCGTAGACCTGTCTAAGGCGAGCGTAATCTATCCGTCGCATCAAAACTTCGAGGAGCGATGACGACGCCTCGAGCTGCCTAGCAACACCTCACGCAGTTGTGCATAGCTTCGCGCTCCCTTCACTAGCTTATATAGGCATGGCTCCGCCCAGCCTGGCCAACGCCCGTCAAGCCTAGACATCATTGCGAGAAACATTGTAAGTGCTCGTGTACCGCGTCGTCGCCCAGGCTTGCGCGTGGGCTTGAGCCAAGTGAAAAGCTTGCAAAAAATTACCAAGAAGAAATACCGAGCGCTCGTGGGCGTGCGTCTTGTGAGGAGCGCCCGGCATTGGCCAGCTCAACTGCGAGAACACTCTGCCCACCGTTCGTGGCGTGATCTCTCGCGTGCTGTTCTCCTCGCCAGTTCACGTGCGTTCGCAACTCAAGTGGAGAGCACAGACGCCGAATTCGCGCTAGGAACTCAAAGTTTGCGATGCCGCTTGCCGCGGGTTCTAACACGTGCTAACGAGTTTCTCTTTGCGAAGGGCGTGTATGCCTGCGGGATTTTTAGAACGATCCGGGCATGCCAGTCATGAAGAACTTTAAGCGGCAAGTCCGGAATTCCATGTGAGGGGCAACAGCCGGGTCTTGTACGAAGGGAGATGGGCAGCCAGCTCTGCGGTTTCTCCATCCTTGCACCACCAGTACTAGGAGCGCTATTTTTTTCTTTCTTTTGGGCTGAACACTTTTGGTTCATTCTTTAGATCAAATGACAATTACAAACGTTAAAAAGTAGAAAGTTTGATGATGTTGAAAACATTCTTCAGTTTTAATGACCGTATACTCGCGATAATTCGGACGCTCGGTTGATTCGGACATTCGCTGCAGTCCCAGGAAATCCGAATTTACGGGGTTTTACTGTACGTGGACACATTCCTTGTGCCTGTTCTCCACAGCCAACTGTTCGCTAGCATTTACTTTGCGAACGTGATAAGCCTTCAGAATGCACTTGTAAAGAGTAATTGACAAGTGCCGACACTTTCACCTACGGTACGTTGTAATGATACCTTGTAAATTAGCGTGGTGTACCTGTTATTCGGGTGTAATTTCTGCGTTTTAGCCGCAAGCCACCATATTAGTTGAAGGCATTCTGCTGATATGATAGAATCGGTGCAAAATAAAGCAGCTCGGTTTATCACCTCCTGTCATTCTCGCCACGTAAGTGTAACATTTCTTAAGCATTCTCTGAACCTTCCATTGGTTGCCACGCGCAGAAAGTTGTTCCGCCTTTGTTTTTTCCATAGTTTATATCATTGTGACTCATCATTTTCCCGATCATTCATTCACCCGGCTCCCTACGTTTCTAATCACGTAGATCATGCACATAAGGTCAATCCTATACACTCACGCACTAAGAAATATCAATTTTCACATCTACTGTTATCCATAAACAAGTGGAACGCACTGCCCTCAATCATCGTCGCTATTACTGAACCCTCCCTTTTCCAATCTTCAGTACTTACTTATTTAGAAGTTGAAAATAATTTGTAGCCACCATTGACAATTAATGTGTAACGCATGCGTAGAGAATGTTTATTGCTATTTCTTGAAATATGTTTCCTGTTATGGCGGACTGCTTACTGTGTTTATTACTTACTGTGTTATTAGCAATGTTGCTTGTGCTATTCGTCAGTTTGATTACTAGTATTACTCCCTGACATGCTGTTTTACTGATGCTTTATTAACCTCCTGTATGTATCCCCCCTTATGTAATGCCCTCTGGGCTCTTAAGGTATTTAAATAAATAAATAAATAAATAATAAATAAATAAATAAATAAATAAATATCTGAGCCGCAGGAGTTGTAAGTAATGGAACTCTGGCGGTAAACCCATCAGCGAGAGCGATGTGAATGAGGAGATGCAAACGAGCAGCTAGGTAAGTAGGCGGCTGAAATTATCTTTTCAGGTTGTTAGGGTATTTGTTAGAGCTCGTCGGTATTTCATAAACGACCACCCTTAGGGCTATAATTTTCAAAGGACATGGTACACGAGGACAGGTGCCATTAGCGTATCGCATTTAGCACCGTTCCTCGTGTGTCAAGTCCTTTAAACTTTTTGCACTGAATGGTGGTTTTTCAAGTTAGCCATGTGCTTCGTTATCAAATTATTAGTGTAAAATGCACATTTTGGTCAATTCTAAAAAAATAGCGAAATTTTCTTCCAAGGTTAACGAAACAAGGCGTAGTATCCGCTGAACTAGTCCCAGTCCCTCTCGTCGCGGAACCCAGCGCAAGTAACCGCGTGCCTTGCCGTTGTGGTGTTCGGTCATCGTGCAGCGAGCGTGATTAATTACAGCTCACCGCCTAAGCAATACTACCCACCGCGGTGGTTCAGCGGCTAAGGCGTCGCGCTGCTGAGCACGAGGACGCGGGTTCTATTACCGGGCGACGCGGCCGCTTTTCTGATGGAGGCGAAAAGCAAAAAACGCCCGTGCGTACGAGATTTCAGCGCACGTTAAAGATCCCCACGTGGTCAAAATTAATTCTGAGCTCTCCATTACGTCGTGGCTCATCGCCTGCGTTGCGTCAGCGCGTTAAACCCTGCAATCAATCCTAAGCAATACTGTTGTTGCCTGTTTATTCACCCACAAGCAATATGAACAGGCCCGGCCTACAAACCCGTTCACGTGAAAATTTTTCTAGAATTTCTTCACAGGCAAGTTTTCTATCAGTGCAAGCATCTGAACTCCCTCTTAAATTGCGCCCAGATACAGCCAGGATAAACCGATTCCCGCCCGCATTCTGTGCGAGAGATCCCGTTATGGCGAGCGCGGTGAGCAGACGCTGCAGATAATCGTAAATCCTGCCAATTTCCCTGCAAGCAGCTTCAGCATATCCTAACGAGGACTCTTCTTGTGAAAGCGCATCGCGCCTTGAGGCTTACCCTACGGCCAGGTTGCAACACGTGTGACGTATTCCGGCGGCCGTTAGGCTTGACCACTCCCATTGCCCGTCAGCGCTAAGTGGGGAAAGTCGCAATAACCAATATGCAGTTTTCTTGTTTCTTTGGGACCGTGAACGCGGAGTTCGGGGAATGCGATTGCCCTTCGCAGTTCTTTTAGGAATTATAATCGGAAAATTGCAAGTTGCAACGCACATTTTCACAGTGAATCGACATAAAACCCAACCGATATTGCGATGCGAGCAGCGACAGATGATTATGTTAAGCCTATACAAACGGCATTGAAATCATCCGGCGACGAATCCACGGCCTGCACATCTCCCTGGATGCTAAAATGCAATCAAGGTATGTCGAAAAATCTATGTATCCGCATCTCTATGGGTCGCTTGTCTCCTCGAAATCTTCAGTTTACAATCTCACTGTTCAACTCCGTTGTCGATGTCAGCCCTCGAAAGCTTTTTTCGTCATCAATCGCAGAGACAAGTGAATAACTTGTTGTGTTCTTTCTGTTAGCAGCAAGAGTGACTGACACGATTGTCATTAGGAATTAAAAAGAAGGAACACGAATATTGTCATTGGACCCGACCATAGCTTATCCAGGCACTGTTCGTCATTCAGCTCTCAGATGACCAAGGCAGGATGCTACGAAGAATTACGGTGAAGGCATACAAGTTCAGGCTGACAACATGACCCTCTCAAGAAAAGCAGTCTCTTGGGTCATAGAAAAATCAGCTGCTATTGAAAAATCTGTAGTAACAACTCCGAAATGCCCCCATTCGACGGAAGTAGAGAGGCATGTATTTTATTTCCTGCCAGAAGATCACAAATCGAGCGATCTTATCTTTCACAAAGCCTTCCCTCACAGCGGCAAGCGGCCCTCGGAAGACATAGCATCTGCAGTAACAGATGCGGGGGGATTCATATCTTCAGTTATAAATAGACTAAGTCAAAAGATACCAAAAAAGCGCAACCTTCAAATTTCCTTTTAGTTTTTGCTTGTGTCAGTTACGTAAATTACTTACGCCGTTTAGAGATTTCTGTTTTTTTTTTACACTATAAAAGACGCTTAGCATTGTGCAGTTAGCTAGCTTTTCCGCTGGGACAAATAGCACAGGTAGGCCGTAAGTTGCGCTCTTTTCAATAGTTCCCTAAAGATGCTGCGCAGTGTTCATTTGCTCCAAATCCCTTTGTTTTGCTTTCTAGGGCGCTCCAGAATGTGACACTCGCTTGGACGTACTTTCAATATTTTTGAGCAGTTAATCGTTTTATAAATCATGCTAAACTAGACAAATTTCGCGTGGTTTACAGCACGCCTTTGACTGTCGTTATGACGTGCAACTTATGCTTCCAGCTTGCTTGAAGGCTTGTTATTATACGGGCCGCTATTCCATCGGAAGATGCGGTGACTTTGCTTGCATTTGAGGCAAAATTAAGAAAAAGAAACACGGCACGATGTCGTTTTGAAACTTTTCCATAGGATGCAAAACTTGTGTTGGGGATGTCCTGCATGGAGTATTCGCTGTAGGTGATCGCTAGATTGTTGGGTTTTAAATAAAACAGGTCACGGTATGACTGCAGCAGTACTCTATTTCCTCCAGCCACTGGCTCATCATTGCTGTTGAGGGTTGTGCCAGAAAATGTTCGCCTTCATCACCACAAACGGGTCTAACGAAATAAAAAAACCTTGTGGAACTAAGACAATTGCATAGCATCGTAAGATTAGAGAAATTTTGCGGGCTGATGAGTTACTGTGAAGTCAAAATAAAAGTTGCTCCGGATAAATTAGTTCACCGAGAACACGAATATACCTTAATTATGCGTAGCTTTGTTTTAAAATAAGGCAGAAAATAGAGACAACGTGAAGAGATGTGCCGCCTCCACTAGCTGTACCACGCAACTTTCTGCCGGAAGTGGCTCAAACCGTGTGGCGTGCGCAACGTCTTTCCTGGGTGCGGCTGGATGGCGCTTATCGTCCATACTTGGGGCGGCGGTACCGCTTTTGGAGAAAGCGTGCGAGCTACGTTAGAGCGGCAGGTTCGACGTCAACATATTGTTTTTCTTCAACAAAGCGTCAATATCGATGACGGGTCCCGTGAAGGAACATTTTCCCTAATGGTCCGGAGCTGTGAAGAGGTGGGAGTTCTGGAAAGCCCGACTGCTTTGATCGAAACTGACCAAACTGCTCGGTACGTGGTAGCATTGTGCTCGGTTGCTTCGATACCGCTATACATCACCGCTGCCTCGCTTGCTTCCGGTTTGCGCTGTTTGTGTAGCTTCTTGCGTCGCCGATTGCGTCACATTTGATGAACGTTTTATTAGCGATGTCTCCGCAATCTATGCATCTTTCGGCACCCAATAAACAATAAAATGGCTATGGGGATGTCAGACTTTCGTTTGAAACTAGCTTGCTGGTTGCCTTCAGGGTCTCTTGAACTACAATGGGCAAAGTAATGCGGCTGAGAAAAAGCACCCCCGAAGGACGAAGGAGAGCTGCGACTTATATACACGGTGACAGATAAGCCCCAGAGCTGCCTTTTTTTCTTTAGGGGCAGCATGGTTTCCACTTTTGTTTGCCTGCAGCTCTGCATTTCTAAATGAGGGACTGTTTTCAGAAGGAGGTGCCTAAAAAAATTCATCGCTTTTATTATCCTCCTCAAAAAGAAGCGTTGCGATATACAACCTCAATACCAAATCTGAAATAAAGTAAGAACTGACCGCCGTAGCTAAGGCGTTATTATTATGAGGATAAGAATGCGGGTGGTTCGATAGTCGCCACGGCTGCCGTTTTTCGGGTGAAGGAGTGGGGAGTCAGTTTTTAGAGCGCGTCAAAGATACCTGGGTAGTTAAAATTCATGAGTATCCCGGCACTACGGCTCAAGTCGTGGTCGAAAAACTGCTTCAGTGCGGAATACCGCGATTTACGCTTCACCTGAGAACAAAAGTTAAAGTTACTGTTCGAAGTGTAAATAAAGGGGAAACTATAGGTTACAGAATAAAGTCACTGTATCCCCCTCATATCAACAATCTGGCAGTGCTCATAAACTAATTCGCCAGAAAAAACTGCGTGGATATTTTGCCTACAGCCTGCCAAAACGTCCACCCGTCTTCTCCGCCTCGTAAAAAAATTAAAATTGTTGCCTTGTTCGTAGTTGTGGCCCGAAGAAACAGGTAGCCACAGCTTTCTTCAAGGTCTACTTAACCTGAAAGAGCAACAATATACTGTTTTTCCCTTTAGGTGAGGCCGAGAAAAATAACTAACGAAAGCACAGCCTTACGTTCTGGATTGAAATAATTCAGCTAATAAGAGATTAGCCGTATACAAGACTTTATAAATTAACCTATTTGGTTCGCTTACAGGCGTGTATTGTTTACTCTTGTTATTACGCCACGGAGCCAAGATGTCCCAAATGGCACATGATGCCCTCCCCCTCCACCCAAGATCATTCAACTCGATAGTAACTGAGTAATCAGCGAAACCCGGATGCACCTTACTCACATGAAAGCGGCGGCCGAAGCCGCAATACCTTGCGGCACGTAATGACGGATTTTCAACATCGCCTGGCGGGAAACAAAAAATTCAGGCAAGCTTTCACTCACGCGCAATACTTGAATGGCGGAGCTGTTGTGGACACATAGTTAAGCCTAAGTATCACTGCTTATTTGCATAGTTGCCGTTCTAGTAACCGTCATCATATGCATCAAAGAGGTCGTCGTCTTTTTCGCGGGGAGTGGTGGATGCAAAGTCATCCTCAGCATTGTGGACTTACACCAGCTCTTCGTCATCAACTCGAGGCAGCGGTGGCGGGATCTGCAAGTCTTCTCGGGAAGGATGGGCACAGTCGTAGCCATGTCTACAACTATCCATAATGGCTTCTACAGAATGTGGCGGCCGCGGTTACTTCTCCGAAGCAGGGTGTCTTTTCCTTTTTAGCATTCTTGCTGGAGTTTTTTTTTTACTTGCGTGGTAACGCTTGTTCTTTGTTTTGTTTTTTTTTCAGCGTCATTACGCATAATTTTCAAACGTCATTACCTCGGCGGTCACCGTGCAGGCACGCGCTCATTTTTACTGAAACCACTGCACGGGCCGAGGACGCTCGGCGATCGCCACGAAGCATGCGCTCAACGAGCACCCCTCCCTTTTCTTGGTATTTTCTCCTGCAACGCTGAACGTACAGCTTGTGCAACAACTCCGCTGTTAAAAAATAAATTTCGCAGTGCGCCTTGTTTTTTTGGCGCTATGGAGCCCATGGGTGGGATCTCACTTGCGCGTTTGACCGCTCTCAGCTAGTGAATAGATATAAACAGGCTGTACCAAGGGCGTCCGCAGAACTTTTTGCAAGGGGGGGGGGGGGGGCATTTATTAGCGGGGGGGGGGCACGGGGGGGGTGTACGGTTAGATAGCCCCAAAAAGGCGCTATTTGTGCTAACAAAAATTCCAAACAGCGAATTAGAACCAGGCTTGCAAAATATACATTGAATTTTATTACCGAACAAAGAAAGAAAGTTAATAAAGAAAATGCGAAAAGTTACTGTCACGTTGTAGAGACGAGTGTTCAGTCTCACCAGTCTCGCTGCGTGAGGATTCTCGACTCACGCCAACTGATCACCAGCACACAGCACAATACGTTCACATACACACAACTGCACTCCGTGAATCTTCCTTTAATAGCAGCCGCAGACGCCTCGTGTTTTTCTGGGCAAATTGCGAGATGACATGTGTGATGAAGGCTGTTCAAATGGCTCACACAATATATTACTGGCTTCCGTGACTTTCAATGCAGTACAGGACTACAAGCGTTTTGATAGGCTAATATATAGGTTCTGTTTCGGGGCTTGGGTGGTGCGGACATATCGCAATTTCGAAGGAAAGGGTGTACAAGGTGATGGGACGGTACGGGAGGATGTTACATTCTCCCTACTAAGTGTAGCGGTGAAGATTTTTTGCTAGATGTAGCTACAAATTTGTCCGAAAACTGAAGTTCTTGCGGTAAGACTGCATAAATCTAGAGTTTGAAAACAAAATACAAAAAAACGTCGAACCTTTCAGAATTGTTCGCTGTCTTCAATAGCCAGCACAGGCAGTCTGTTTGACTGCCGTCATATGACCGGCAATGCTAGTCAGTGTCTCAAGTGCAATGTTTACCGCAGTCCTGAAGGGCGTTCCATAAGGATACGCAGGACCTCACTGTGCTAATCCATTGAGTAGCGTAGATTGTTGGGCGAGTTAGTTCACGTACATAATTAAAATAAATTTTCCCGGAAGGACGGAAGAAAGGAGAGAACGTCGGTGTCGTTCTCTCCTCTCTTCCGTCCTTCCGAGCAAAGTTATGTTAATTATGGGCCAACCAAGCTGTGCAGCTTTTTGTAGTGCATAAAAGTATCCAAATCTCCAAGGGGGGGGGGGGGGGGGAGTTGCCCCCCCTTGCCCCTCCTTCCGGACGCCCATGGGCTGTAACCTGACAAATTCCAAGGATAATTTAACTTTCCATTGTGTCAAACAAAATCGCGGAAGTAAGTTTGAAATCGAATATTTCTGGTCGTCGGAAGTATTCATAGTCCTGTGTGTTAACAAGGTGATGAGCAAGACCATTCCAGAGAAATATGACGTTTGGGAAGACTGATGAGTTGAATGTGTTAGGCCTGTTTGGGAATCACCAATAAGGAAGTGTATTAAGCAAACGAGGAACGTACAGGTAGCTTGATTAGATGTTGGGTTAAAGATGGTTTTCTGCAGGGGGCTGAAAACGGCTGTTTTTACGCGTTTGTAGGCTCAGAGGAAGGGTGAGAGCTTAATACTCGTGCGGCTCGGATATTGGCAAAATAAGCGGTGTCCACAGTGCGTAACTGCCTCATTTTGCCGTGACGAGATTCCACGCCCAATAATTATTCACCTTTTCCTTACACGTGTGAATGAGTCAGCGTGATGCGCAATTTATACACCGGGTCAACCTTTCAACGCATGAGAGAACTTTAGGAAGGCAGGGCTTGAATAACCACTTATGGCAGTTCCGACGACCTCACTTGCAGGAAAATGATTAGGCTGTACTGGAGTCACTGGCTTGGAAACAACCTCTCTAACACGACAGGATAGATTATTCGTCCTAGCGCATTGAAGTATTATTGCATTGCAGAAATAAGAGCGGTGACCCATCTAAAACCCGTCACTGACAGTAGTCTGCATAGGCAACCGTTGCCTACACGCAAGCACGGAAAGGATGGCTCGTTTGCCAGACGATGTTGCCTGTTCGAGCATGTATTGAGGGCGCACCTTAAACGGGATGGAGCAATTTCCATGTCAAGAGGCCATGGAGCAAGGAGATGACCTACATAAACGGACGGCCAAAAGCCTTTTGCCTAACCAGGCATTAGTCTCAAATTCACCGTGATAAAGCAGATTATGCACAGCTGGCGCGGCTGGAAAAAGGCGAGGAAGCGCCCTGTGCGCCATCACGCGCCCGTTTGGCCGCGCGAAAAAGTTTACTCACTGACTCTGTTGGCAGGGAAATTGCACCTACCGGTGTCATCAGGGTATCATTGAGCTACTCCCACAGAAATATTTTCGCAAGGTTACACTAATTCGGCGTAATATCTTGTGTGATGGCTGTGAATTGGAGTGCTTTCGGGAAGTCATTATCGGCATTAGGCAGAAAAAGAAAAATGAAGGCTGATGATTGCACGCGTGTAATGTAATTACTAGGCGGCTTCGATTGTGGCGCTTGCTCCTCGGGTTTAAGCTATCGTAATTTTCATAAATGATCATCGTGTTTGCCATAGAATGTGTCTGGGATAGTTTTGTGGCATCACTAGTGGTCCAATGATGTTATATATATTTTCTGTAGGCGTTAACTGTGCATCGTTGCCTTCACTGAAGCGTAACTGTACCATAAGTGATGTTTCCTTGGAAAGCATGCTACGTGGATGAGGATGATGTTGGCGCGGACACGAACTTGATGAACAGTTAATATCTTCTGTATGACACCAATTACGGAGATAAAAGGGGGGGGGGGAGGGGAGGAGCGGGGGGAGGGAGGAGCGGAGGGGAGGAGCGGAGGAGCCTCTCTGCTGAACAATATTAAAAACAGACCATCAGAAAATTTTCGAGAGAGAGAGAGAAAATTGTTTAATGAGACCGAAGCGGTCAGCCCTGCATAATGCTGGGCTTGCTACTTGAGATGGTTGGTGAACATGTGATGAGGGTTATATGCTGACATGACTAATACAAATAAGAAAAGGAAAAAAACGAAAGAAACTCCACCAGACGGACACACGCACACACACATAAAAAACAAGAAAAATCAGAGGCAGTCACAGGCTGTAGTCGAGTCCAGAGTCATAAAAACGCACAAGAGCTTGAAAACCCCGCACCGCACTGTCTCCGCTGTTCCAGGGGCCTAAAAAGACATCTTGCGCATGGTTGATGTCATATCCTATTCGGATGAACTATACGGGTAGTAAAACTTACTGTGCCTAATGCAAGAATTTATATAAAATAAAGCGGTGAAAAGTTAATATGTCGCATGGGCTAATCTCTTGAGACGTTGTTTGTCTGCACTCCAGAGAACAAGATAAAAATACGACGCATATAGACCCAAACACAGATGAGAAATTGAAGAAGCGCTGCGGTTCCAGCCTCTGGACACTTTTAGACACGAATACTTATATTCATTCGGGGGGCAACGTCATCATTCTGGCATTGACTAATGTAATAACTCTCCACAAGAAAATAAAGCGGAGGTGAGAAGCAGAAAATGCATTGAATAGAAGACATACCCGTAAGAATCAAAGAAAGGATTAGCTACACTGCAAAAAAGCTGAAAGCGGATTTCACGAAAGTCACTAGAACATTCAGCGTTCACTTGCGTTGAAGCTTCAGTTTCCCTGGCGGCAATTGGAAAAAAAAATATTTTGGCTACCTTCCACTATTACTGTGGTTGCAACCGTTGACGATGGCTAAGCTTGTTAATACTCTATACCGTTACAGTACGGAGCCGCGCAGGGCGGCCCGACGCACTAGTGACTGTTGCGCCACGAAGTGAGGCTAGTAGGCACTGCCCTGGGGTTGCGAAGCACAGTGTGTCTATTGACCGAGGCCTCAAAAGGATGGGCGCAGTACACACCATTGGTTACGTTTCAATAAATTAAACAATACAATCGACTTCACAGGCAATAATTCCATTAACCTCACCCCAAACTCTCTTAATCAACAGGAACGGCGGCTCTCAGTCGCATCCAAACGAACACCTTCATCCATCCTATTCGCGGACACCAGATGTTTTCCACTCAATTTTCTACCCAATGAACCTTCTGCTCTAAGCCAGGCCCACTAGCACACGTTTTATTAGAGTGTGTACATATTCGAGTGTGCACATATTAGATCGTGCACACAAAGCACACCTCCAAAAGTTTCCTTCCAGTCCTCCTACCCCTCCCTGAGCTGGACGCCACCAGGCGTCCAGCAACATTTCGCATCCAGAGCATTGGTGTCACCATCATCACTAGGATTCCTGAACCATGGAACTCATGGAACGACTTGTTCTTTATGGCTCAATGAGTTTTGTACTACTCCTACAACTGCTACTGCTACTTGGTACTTGGGCGTTACAATAAATCTAGGAGGTAAGTGATTGGTCAACATGGCTCGGCTGGTACATGGTATTGCCAGTATTCGGGTTAGAGTTAAACAGCTCTAACGTTGAGCATGTCAAGCTAAAGGTACCTGCTCACTTCCTAAATGTCAAAGCATAACGTTAGGTCCATTGTCCAAAAAATCGCTGCAAATCACTGGCAATGCACATATGAAAATATGTCCTGCGCCACGCAGCCAATGAAAGGTTTAGGAGCCTTATTGGTGCTACAGGCGATTGAAGTTGTCTTTTTCGCTTAATGGGGTACCTAATACTTTTGCAATAAAAATTACAAACATGCTAAACGCCTTTCTCATTGAGGAAGTTTCCTGCCAGCTTCGTTATCTGCTCAGGAGTTCCCGTTGCATGCAAGTGCCGAGCACGTTAGTCTAGGAAGTCGTTTTTAGGAATCATTGTGAAGGCACTTGCAAAGTCGGGAGGTCAAAGATCCTGCGCTTCCTTCAACGAAAAAGGTACAAAAAATAGCCAACGCCGAAAAGAAAAGAAAGTAAACTGATGTATTTCAAAAGCAAATGTTGGGTAAATGTTGACCTCAATGAGAATAGAATCTGCAGGGCCTCCGCAATGCGAGTCGGCGAGGTGTTTGCCCATCACCACGATTCGTGGGCCTATATAATTATAGTAAATGTTGAAATAGTGAATGCGTTGTGGTTTCCGACTTAAAAATTTAGAGCCCTTCCACTCCGTGAAGAGGGATGGCCAGGAAAGCTGTGGTGCCGAGCCTCCACGTGAGGTTTGACTGGGCCGTAGTCCAAGGGGTGCACGAAGCAAAACACGTTTGTTTGTAATTTGCGACTGAGCATTGTTCCTGGTTATCAACGGAAAGTCCAGTCCTGTCCAGTCACTGCTCCTCGCGCATGCTCAGCACGCCTCTTCACGAGCCACCTGAAACGGCTATCAAGCGGCTCCGACGCAGTGTCAGACTTGGCTACTGCGCAATTGAGGCGCACACCTGGGCACGTGCCGGCGCCAGTGCGTCTGCCGCGGCTATGACGCAACACAATCAACTTTAATCCAATCGCCTCCAATCCAAATCCAATCCAAGCCAAGCCCAGCCAAGCCAAGCCAAGCCAAGCCAAGCCAATCGAATCCAATCCAATCCATTGCCCCTCGCGCTTGCGCAGAACGGCCGTTCACGGAACACGCGAAACTGCTCAACCTCGGCCAGTGTAGCTTACGCTACAAAACACACAGGAATCGTTGGTAGAAATTTATTATACCGCGGGTATGGTAATCCCGGCGCATGCTCTATGAAGGCCCTAGGACCTTTTTAATTTTGTATGATTTTTTCTATGCTCCGGGGGTGTGGCGCGGAGTTTTACGATTCTGGGGATTTGAGTGGGCTCCGCAACGTGGCGCTACGCTCGCTAGCGATTCCTGTCAACATCGCTCTGGGACCGGAGACGATCTGCTGGATCCTAGCCATTTACAGCTTTGCTGTAAAAGGTACTAAAGCCAACTACTGCGGTCAGCACTGGTAACTGGAGCACACAAACAGAGGTAGGGATAAAACAAGCAGCAAGGTATTTTCCGCTGAATGTCCTCTTTGCTTGGCGGTGCGAATGCGGGTATGTGCGGCATGATGTTAGCCGCGTCCTCATGAGGCGTACACGTAAAACCTACGATCGTACGACACTTCCTCGTCTCCTATCTTTTCCCCCTCATCCATATACGTTCCTAGCCAGTGCATGGCATGGTGTCTGAGCGCAAAATAAATTAATTTTGCCACCACCATCACCACCAACAGATGGCCCGCTAGAAGCGTGAATTCGGGTATACGCTGGCCTGGCATTAAGTCTAGCGTTACGCTTTGGGCTCTCATGTTGTCAACCGGTAGATGCAGCTTGACTTACATTGAGTTTGACGTTGCTTGGCATGCTTCAAGGCTAAGTGTTACTGCTAAGTGATATCTAAGCTTAACAAGGACAGTTGGCCGAGGCACTCATTCATAATAGTGGAGAGCAAAAAAACGAAAATGCAGAAAGGTGATAATGATGATGATGATGGCGGTTAAAAACACGTCCGGAAATTGGGCACTTACGATTTCTCCTTCACTACGCCCTACGGAGAGCTTTGGTGCCCTCGTATTTTTGTTTGGACGTAGCGTGTAGATAAGCATGCGAGTGCACAAAGCGACCGCTTCCGCCATTGGCACACTAAATAAAAAAACACTTACGGCAGGACGTTTAAACGGCGTCCCAGAGAAAGGTATTGCATGGCTGAATGCCCATCCAAATGGAATGGTCAGATGTGCCTACCAACGGCTAAGGTAAATGCTAGCGTGACGTGCTCTCCTGGGACCCACTCCACCAGGGTAGCCTACAAGCAAAATCCGTTTGTGCGTCGGAGAACTGCTCCTCAAATTAAATTCCTCCGTCACGCGAGTCGTCTTTTGGTTATTACAGGGACCACTGCAACATAAAAACGAGACATAGGAGGTTTCTGTAAGAACTCATTGTTTCAAAAATGTATAGCGATAATACACAACTACAGTGGCTCTGCCTCTATGTCTTCCTCCGGAGTCACCTGCCTCATCGTTCTTCGGAGTTCGCCTGCACTTCCGACGAATCTGGCCTTCTCTTTGGGAGCGTAGATGTTCTGCGCTGCCCGACGAATAGATGGCCGGCTCTTTTCCAAAGTAGTATTTTGCGGAGTGACAGCGATGTCATGTTGTGTCGGCATGGCAGGGCCGCCAACTGCTTTACCCCCGAATACCCTAGCGATGAGCGTCTTGTCGCTGATGGTGTATATAGCCCAGAAACACAGGAGCGGCACGACAATCATGGACGCGCCAAGGTAGGCAATACGAACAAACTTGCTGCGCCGCTCGTCGGTGGACATGTGGATTGCGTCTGGATCGAACAATTCATTGTCCCTGTCGTCGGCGTCATTCGCATCTCTCGAGATCAAGGGCGGTGTTAACAGACGCTCCGAAGTGTTCCCGGGCGCTGACTGCCGGGGGTCCTGCGGGTTGCGCATGGAACTGGAGTGGCTCGATCGTTTGGCCGAGTCTAATATCAGCATTTCGACTAGGGTTAGAGGTCTTGCCTGACCATCCACGTTGAAGCGCGGCGAGCGTGCGTTGCAGCGCAACTGTTCATAGTACGAGCTCACCATTTCGTCAAGTTTGCCCCTGTTGCGCGTAGCCGTTGGCTCGGGCTTGGAGACTTTCGGAAGCGGAACCAAAGGTCGCGACCATTTTGCAGGCAGCGCGGCTTTTGTGGCCTGAGCTAAGGCACCTCTTCCAGAGATGTGAGTCCGTATTGTAGGGGATGCCCGCGGGAGCTCTAATCGTGGGGATAGTGGCGGTGATGCGGAATTTGGCCTCTCCGCTTTATTTCCCCTGGGACTCGGTGTAGGTCCAGGTAGAAATCTCCGAGATAGTGCTGCGGGATAAGGGCGTTTACCAGAGGTGGTGGTGCGAGGACGAGAAACAGGCCAGTCTGGAGCACACGGTGAAATCGAATCTCCCAACTTGCTCGGAGCTGACGCTGATCTCTCTGGCATTGCTTGGCGTCGTTGGTGAAGGACATTTGGAACAGAATGAGAACGACGCATTATGCTCTTGCCTAGTCCCTGGAAACAGTTGGCAACGAAAGGACGCAAGTGAATATGTGGCCACTGCGGCCCGTACCAAGTGCCTCGTCTCGCGTTTTCTTCGTTTTCTTCTTTCCTTCAATGCATTGAGACAGGGTGGTAGGGATGCTGCCACGAGAAATGACAAGGGCTATCTAAAGAGGGTTGACAACGTCTGGGTTGAAAAAGAAGCCAAAGAAAAATGGCAGACGCGTAGCTAGCATAAAATACGGCCTGGAGGAGGCAAAGAACAAACAAGGCAATGATGAATTTATGTGTTGGGGTTCTTACGTAAAGCAGCCCGGGGTAGCGGCTCAAAGCAATGAATATCAACAAAAAAGAAGGAATAATTGAGAAAATGTGACAATTTCTGTCAAAGGGGACAAAAAAGCAGCTTCCAAGAAACACATTCACAAAATCGTCTGTCCTTGCTGAATCACCCCAATTACTAAACACATGAACAGTTTCATTCTAGGATTGAACCGAAAAAAGTGGCCCTAATCCATTGACTGACGCGGATGTCAGAAACTGATATTTTAATTTAGCTTTGACGTCAACATCCTCACTCAAAAGGGACTGGTCAATGATAATGTCAGCTGCCATAAAAAGTGCAGGGCCAATTCATAGCTCCCAAATTGACTAGGACAACCAAACTGCTCCAATTAGGCATTCACAACTCGGTCACGGAACTCATAAAAGAGCATCTTTCCAGTCAACGTCTCCGCCTAACAAAAACACCAACACGACTGGCCCCTTTACAGAACCTCAAAATGTCAACTCCTGAGACCACGGACAGAAAACCTCTTCCCCATAATTCGCGTCAATCCATTCGTGCCGACACGCCCGTCGACACACCCGTAGCCAAGCCCAAGAACAAATCTACGGAAGCAATCCTAATGTTTTGTACACAGATGCCTGCCCTTACTTCGATCCGTCCCATTAAAGACAATTAGTCAAGAGAAGATCATCACCTGCGCCTCAATCAAGACCACATCTATCTGGGCCGCGGAATAATTTGCTGTGGCCCTCGCCATCACTCAAACATCCGCAACGATTCTAATTACGGACTGTCAAGCCGTCTTTCTCAGCTTTTTTTCACGTTACGTGTCCTCAACTACGTGAAACCTCCTGAATCAACACGCTACCAACAGGAAGATCGACATTGTGTGGACCCCGGGACACTCCTCACTAACGGGCAATAATTTTGCCCATACACAAGCCTGCGAATTCTCCTCCCAGGCATCTGAGGAAACACCGTCTCATTCCCCTGCTCACGTTTCAAGACATCACCCAACATTACCGCACATCAAGACAGCATTTTCCCCCTCCTCGCCCGCAGCTTACTAAAGCAGAAGGAGTAATACTCCGGAGGCTTTCCTCACCTTTCCTCACCCAACTTGGCTACATCGAATGTACCCCACCCAATACCCTGCCACATGTAAATTCTGGCCTAACCCATGTACCCTCATACACATGATTTTGGGTTGCGCGCACAACCCAGCCCTCCCACATTTACCCACTTCCCTTCCCCTCCATGAGCTATGGGAGATCCTGACGACCAGCGCCGGCTTGGATGCACAGCAACTCCTGGTGTCCAGGGCTGAGACAGCAAGGTCGTCATATGATCTCCTGGACTGAGCAGCCACTCACACATCACCTGGCTTACAATAAACGTTTTCCTTCTCCTCCTCCTCCTCCTCCCAAATTGACTACGCCGTCGACGTACGAACTCCTCCCGATTCTTACATAGACATTCAGAGGGATTAGCCATGGACGATGACAGCTGCCGCCACAGACGCACGGCCAATTCACCAATTCTCTGGAAGTGACGCCTACGTGCCCACACATACACTCGGTTTCACAACTCAACGAGTAGCGATGCTCACTCATTCCGACATCATGAGAGGAAGCTTAGGTGCCTCGGTAAGTTATCTGCAACATACACTGTATTGCTGCTACTTTTTTTCGGTATTCCTGCATTTTTATGGTAAGGGCATCCCAGTCATCCTAAGAAAAATCTCTAAAGTAAGCTTTCCTTAAGGTTCTGGCGGCTATTCTTTATGTCGTTCCAAATTTGTCACGCCAGATATGGTATATGGGAGCGAAACACCCACAGATCCCGCTGCCTTTCATCAGATTTCGTCATGCCTCATGTGTTGTGAAGTAGTGGTGCTGCGACAAACGGGCAAAGAGAAACGACATACAACTTTCCGCCATTTGTGCGTTGTTTGGACGAAGTATAGCGACATCATAAAGTCGATAAGGTTAGCGTCGCTCCGCATCTTCGCTTTCCTCTTGCGTCGTTGGCCCCTTCTCCTCTGCTCGCTCGTACGCCTCTTCAGATGTGATCTCATTTTCTTGCTCAGCATACGCATAAGGTGGTGTGGTATCACGCCCGGATGGTGTTGTCATTTGTGGATTTCGGCTAAGAGTGCCCTCCTCCAAAAAGATGTCTCGCATAGCAATACCGACGTCGTCGTGTGCCGTTAAGATATCCAGGTCCGAGCCCCTGCTGCGAAGTTCTTTATCACCTAACACTCTGGAAGCCAAGTTCATGTCGGTGATTGCGTAGAACGCCCAGAAGCACAGCAGGCACACGACGAGAAGGCTGAGGCCGAGGAAAGCGATGTGGGGAACTGGGTTGCGCCCTTCCACAGTTGATGTGTGGAGCACTTCGTGGCTATCGAAACCTTTGGCCGCTTCGTGCTCTTCCTCAATGTCCCTAGGCGACAAGGTAGACGTTGACAGGAGATCCGAAGTCTGCACGGCCGCTGACCGGCTACCGAGGAGCTGTTGGCGAGGTGTGCCTGAGTGGCGTGACCGCTTAACCGCATCCATGACGAGTGCTTCCGTTAGGGTTAACTGCCTTTCTTGTACAGTCGCGGTATGGGGGAGTGAGCGTGGTTGGGGGCGGAACTGCTCATTGTAGGACTCCACCATTTGGTCCAGTTTCCCCCTCTTATGTGGAGCGATTTCCCCGAGCTGCGGGCCGCTAGGGAAAGGTATGAGAGGCCGAGCACGTTTGGCCGGTGGGGACCTGTGCCTAGATGGGTAAGGGGTACACACCCTTAGTGGAAGGCGCCTGCCCTTGTGGTCTGCTTGCTGGGACGATGACGGAAGTGAAGGTGACGGCGAGCATGGCTTTGGTCTCTTCAGTGCTTTGCCTTTAATGCACAATCCAGGTCCGACCCGACACCGCCGCGTTACAACAACGGCTGGATGGCGGTGACCACCGGTGCTGGCACGTACTGCAGAGACCGACGAGCCCCAGGAACGCGCGGCCACCCGTTGTCCCTCGTTTGTCGGAGCGGACTTTGACCGGCGTAGCTTCCTGTCGGGTACAGCAGGCGCACACCTGAGAACGGCACTTGGAGCGGAACGGGAACGCCGCATGGTGCCCTCAGTCAGGTGTCGGGGCTGCTGTGTGCGGGACCGTGATCCAGTGGACGAGGGAATGCAAGAGGCTACTAATGGCCCAAATTATGGTTATTAGGATGATGATGATAATGGTCTGAATGAAGATCAGACCGAAATCATATTGAATTTTCATTTAGTAAAGAAAAGCGGCAAAAATTCTGCATAAAAAATTAAGTTTCCAGCGAATGAGAACCGAAAGAAAGACAGAAGGAGCACGTGAAAATCCCTATAACTGGAGCTGGGATAAATGTGAAAAAGAAAAAGAAGGTACAGGATCATGAATGGTGCCCTTCACGCAACTTAGAGGTGGTTATTACAGCCTTACGTTGTCGAGTACCCAAGTTAAATAGGTATTTGCATAGGTCTCGTCTGGCGCAAATAGCTCTGTGCAGCTATTGCAACGAAGACGAGTCTGTCGATCACTACCTTTTGACATGCCGACGTTTTTCCCGACTGAGACGTCAGTCCCTGGAGGTGCCGCTTTACAGTTTGGGGATATCCCTAACAGTGCCGGCTATTCTATCGTTCGGGGCATCCGAAACGGGGTTCTGCCGCCGGGATGTATGCTCTGCCCTCCTGCGCTACATTGAAAATTCAAAACGATTCTCTTTATGATTGCGATTGGTCACCCTCGCTTTGATTTTTCAGGATTTTTTTTTCCTTTTTTTCTCAAAAATTTTTCCAACCGGTCTAAATTATCTTTCCTAAACGTCTCGTGATTAGATAAGAATTCCATTCATTTTAACCATCCTCTGTTGATTGGCCGATCTCCTGATTGGGTATGTGCCATACCTAAAGGCGCAACAACAACAACAACAAGACGACCCACGAACCGTAAATAAGGTAATAGACGTTGATTCAGACTGACGTTTATAATTAAAAGCAAACATTTTCTATAATAAATCATTCGAGATGTGTTTGGGTAGCTACCGGCTCGATGAATATCTACGTATTTCCAGAAATTCAGAAGCTGCAGTCAATATGCCCCTAATTATTGCACCGTTTTCTGTTTCGAGGCCGCATAGGTAAGGCCGAAGGGTGCATATAACGAAACAGCAGCGGCTACAGTATAAGGCATGGTTTAGGAGATTAGGTGGTGATTTATGCAGCAGCTGAACATATAACAAGGTAAACGCAGTTACTTTGAATAAATTGGCGATACTTTTGCAAACAGATAGGCAATGATACTAAAATCGCACAGTTAGCTTGGCTGCAACATCAACGGAACATTGTGCAAAAGCAGCCTACATTGCTGTTGAATGCCCCCCTCGAGGCATCTTATACTCCGTGCCTGTGTGTCCCTCAGAAAATTCCTTAGCCAACTATTAAAGTGACTCTGAAACACTTCCGATAAACGCTTTCAGTTTTTCTATCGCATCTGGAAGCACTGCGAAAGCTGTAGTCATCGTCAGCACGGAGCGGCACTGCGTGGTTTGATCGTCACCGGAGATACGCCTTACGTTTCTGCTTTGTTTTTGTGACTTTCTTTTTGAATTGGCTATCGAATTTGTTCATTGCTGCAACTGAAGGAAAGTTGGCCAATGGTCGCTGCACCGCGGTAATGAAGTAATTCCAATGGTCTAAGAAAGCCAGGACTGGGAAAGGGAGTAAAATATTTTGAGCCACTTTCCAAGTTTTCTGATGGCCATAGACCAGTAATTTTTGGCTAGATACTTCGCGGTTCCCTAATCTAAGTACAGGATGTGTTCGTTGACTACATTCTGCAAGCATTTAAGATTTCGAAAAAAGTTGAAAAACGTGTTGCAGGGTCCCTTTAACGCATTGCCCAACGCACCTCTGCGAGTCGCAGAACGTCGCAAGTATCTCTATACACCGTTTTAAACTGCTGAGCGAACGCGGCAGGGACGTCATCAATGATTACTCCATCGGAGTTAAGAAGATTAATGCATTCAGTGTTATGCTGGGGTGACCTACTGCGGATATATTTCCATAAATCTTTGGGGCTCCTTTTGAGATTGCTTTCTATGGACGTAATGTATGCAGCCCGATCACGATCATACAGTTGTTTACAGAGTGACCGGTATTCTTTAAACTATAACTTCCATTTTGTCTCCCCAGTCTTTTTAACTGTCCTGTGGGCACGCTCTTTGCCTTTTAGTGCCGACCGGAGTTCACACGGGGAGACGCCACACATCAGCCTCTGCTGGAGAAATAAAATTTTTCTCTCTCTCTCTCTCTCTCGAGAACCGGAAAGGATACTTCGAAGACTTAGATTTTTTTAGTGGTATATATCTGCGCATACCTTCTTGAAGTACTTTGGTTAATTCGCTGGCCTGAAAATTTGGGTCATTTGACGCGAGGATTGCCGACCAATCAAAATTCGACAAGTACTGGTAATAACTGATGTAGTAACCTGAAGCAAAATTATAGCGGGGGAATTGGGAAACACGTGGCTTGTCCTTTTGCACATCACTTTGAATAGGTAGTACTATGGATAAGGGTGGATGGTAATTGTCCGGGGTAACCAAACCAGTAGGGCTTATGTTGACACTGAAGTTTTCGATGTTTGAAAAACAAAGGTCAAGTAGGCTCCCAGCAGAGTTCACAACATGGTTGCACTGCTCAAGACCAGTAAATGAAATGAAGTCCAGTAAGGCTGAGGCCTTTTGAAGAACGTAGTTATTGTAATGAGAAATACTAAGGTCACCCCATTCAATTCCCGGCGAGTTAAAGTCACCGAGAATCACGATACGGTGTCTAGGATGAGAGGAAATTACATTTTCAATCGATGCTAAACAAGTTTGAAAAGAAAGCGGAGCTATGTTAGGAGCTAAGTAAAATGCACCAAGCAGGACGCGTTCGCCGCAGATGCAACACAAGTCAACCCAGACAGACTCATCCTCTGTCTCCAGGTTTGCGCGCCTCACGCATCTGAATGAGCTATTGACGGCTATCAAAGCTCCCCCTCCCGTGCGTTTAAGGCCAGATGTGGCACGGTCACTGCGGAACACATTGTAATAAGGCGGAAAATAATCTTTTGACGAGATACTGGGTAAGAGCCAGGTCTCCGTAAGAAAAATCACAGAAAAAATTGAGGAAGGTACATTACAAAAAAACTCGTTTGCTAATAATAATAATAATAATAATAATAATAATAATAATAATAATAATAATAATAATAATAATAATAATAATAATAATAATAATATAATACCATCATCATCATCATCATCACCGCCACCATATCAGCCTATCTACGCCCACTGCAGGGCAAAAGCCTCTCCCATTAATCTCCAATTATTCCTGTGCTATCTGCGATCAATTTATCCCCGCAAACGTCTTCATCTTATCTCCCCAACTAACTTTCTGCCGCCTCCTGCCAAGCTTGCCTTCTCTAGGGATCCACTCTGTTACCCTTAATGACCAACGGTTATCTTGCCTTCGCATTACATGCCCTGCCTACACCCATTTCTTCTTCCTAATTTCTACTAATATGCCCCTAATATGCTTTTGTTGTCTGACCCACTCAGCTCTCTACAATCATTAGGAAGGACCTTGAACATCAGAAAGCATGTCCTAGTGACACTTCGCACTGTAAAACTGCCCAGTTGCTTTCAAAAGCAGTCGGAATTTTTTAAAACAGCAGACCTAGTTAAGCTTGAGCTTGGTCCGTTGGCATCAGAAAAAAAAAAAAAAAACTACCGCGAAAAAACTCCGGCGGCGCGACATCCGCCCACTCGGTTTAACAAAAAATAAATAAATAAAAGAACTACCGAGCACACGTGGGCGTGCGCCTTGTGAAGAGCGCTCGCATTCACACTGGATTGCGCGTGGGCTTCCGCCCTGTGAGGAGCTCCCACATTCGTCGTCGTCGTCTTCGACGCAGCGGGCCCGTGGTGCGGCGGTCGCTACAGTGCTTCCATGCAGCCTTCTACCCCGTGCCCCACAACCCCATAGAACCGGAGGGTGTTGTTTTGCCCATGTGACGTTTTCGGTCGGCTGAGCTTCGGAATTCCGGGGCGGAGTCATTAGGGCGGGGCAGCCCTGGGTGGCTCAGTGGGAGGCGACGTAAGCGGTCTTGGCTCCGTTGGCGGCGACGACGTCTTGCCCGCCGTTAATGTCGGGGGTGACAGCCTTGGGATGTCGCTGGCCGTGCGAGGGACGCGCATAGCCTTGCTCTTTCTGCTCCCTCTCTCCTGAAATCTGCTCTCAGTCAGGGGAGAAGCTTAGACGACCCCCAGCTCTGCTGTTTCTCCAGCCTTGTAACACTAGTGCAAGCTGGGCCAATCTTTTTTCTATACCTGATATTAGCGCTTTCGATTTAGAACTAAAATGCTTCGAAAGAATCGGCAGGAAGCTCGAAAAATGTTACTTACCCAAGGGTCACTAAGGTTGTGCGTAAATGAATGTTTACGCGCAAATGCTTTCTATCAGCGTGACGTGCTTTCCTTCAGGCACTGTTTGCGGCCATCACATCATTGTCGTTCAAAATAATAAAAGAAGCCGAATCCCGCACTGCGTCTACCGCAATAAGGCCAGCGTGCATCGCGCACTTGTGTCATCACCAGGATCCTTAGCCTGCGGTGCAGAGAGCTTCTGGACTGCGTGCGTTAAGAACTCCGAGCACAACTTGTCAGGCGTTGATCCCTTGACGTTTATTAAAAGAGCCGTGAAGAAACCGAATTCCGGATAAGATGAGACCTTGGCTCGGCCGTCTGGTGCTCTTACCCGCAGCCTGGGAACCGAACGAATAATCCGGCAACGACAGCGTGAGAGCTCCTACATTCCAGCCATAAAGTGTTGCAATTCTGTAACTCTTTAAAGCCGAGAGAATGCCTGGAGTTTCGAAGGGTTGCTTTGTTAGCGGTGTACTTTGCGTTGTGACGGCAAAATACTTCATGCGTGTCGTTTGATGGGACATGTCTGGAATTGGTAGAAAGGGGGAGCGTAGTGGCCTGGTGGAAGGACGATTAGTTTCGCACTAACATCTCTTGTCCAATATAAAGGGACCTAGGCTTGATCTTACAGGATTTAGCATTGCAGCAACAGCGTGATAGCGAAACAATTACGTCAAATTATAACTCCACTTTCCTGCGCTCGTGATTGCAGCAAAAGTGTGGAGGAAACTGTGGCCCAACCTCAACTTCCTCGCACCGTAAGGACCAGAACGCAGGGCCGGAACAGATGATTCGGATTTAACCCATACGCTAAGTAATACCTCCCAACCCTCATACCTGTTTTCGTCTATCTACTCTCTTTTTTTCCCTTCACCTTCCCTCACATAGAGTAGCAGGCCAGAGCCTTATATCAAGCCGACCGCTCTGTTTACTTTCCTTCAACAAACTTATTCTCTCTCTCTCCCTCTTTCTCTAAAACATAACCACGAAACTCATTTGAATCCAACTACTGTCGCTTAAAAGAACGGTTGAAATGGTCCGAGCGGCGTCTCCAGATAGAACCTAAATTTGGTTGTCTTGAAATTATTTACTGTAAACGTTCAAGTAAATTAATGTCCTGTTCCTGCCGACAATCGCTAAAGTAAGGTATATTTTGCCATAAATACGGGAATGTAGCTGTGATCTCGCTACCCACTGCATGTTCCTCTCAATACATAAATTATTCAATTACAATTCTCTCAAAGGGGACCCTGCAACAATTTCGATAAGCGCTTTCCCTCTCTCCTTCGCGTGTGGAAGCACTGCGAAAGCTATAGATATCGCTAGCACGGAGCGGCACTGCGTGGTTTGCTCGTCGCACCAGATACGCCTACAGTTTCTGCTTTGTTTTTGTGCCCTTAATTTTAAAGTTGCCATCGAAAAGCGTTCATTGCTGCAACTGAAGGAAAACTGACCAACAGCCGCTACATGGCCTTAATGACGTAATTCGAGTGGTCGAAGAACGTGAAGACCGCGAAAGAGAGAAAAATATTTGGACCGAGTTTTCAAGTTATCTGATGGGCATACAGCAGTAATGTTTGCCTGAGGTACTTTACGGCTCTCCAATCTAACTACTAGGTGTGTTGGGTGACTGCATTCTGCAAGCATTAAGATTTCAAAAACAGCTGAAAAAAGTGTTGCAGGGTCTCTTTAAAACTGGCACAAGTGTATTTCTTACGACGAAATCTCTATTGGAACAAGTTGTATATTGTCTTCATGGTCTCCTCGAGAATACATAAAATTTCTTGATAGCGATGCTCCTCATTGGTCGTCAGTGAAGAATATGTCAGTGACGAACCTGGGCCAATTAGCACGTCAGTTGGCCTTCAATCGGCTTGTCGGTTAAAGGTGCGCTGCTTGAGAAAACAGAGATTAGACAAGACATGTGGACGAGTCTTAGAAGTGATGATGTTTATTTCTATTTTGACGCTTTTTGCATTTATGATCTGATTTCAGCTCATTTCTGGCGATTACATGCTTATATGAAGCCGATATTTTGCGTGACGTCACGACATCGACCTGTACTTAAAGCGGTACCAGGGTGTGTTCAGATAAGGACAGCCAAAGTGGTGCCATGACCATTTTTTGTTTGAGATGAAACTTTAATATTGTGTAGAGCCTTGTACCTTCACCATGAAACTGGCATTAGTTTAGTGGGAAACACCATCGTTGATTTAATAAAAAAATATTTAGAACGCGATTGGTCCGGGCGACTTTCCACATTGCTTGGTGTGGCAATTTCGGGGTCCTGTAAAACTAAGTGAAATTTTTTCCTAATTTTTATAATGTTTTAAACAAATATTCGCAAACTTTTCTGCTTGATTTGCGAAAATTGAATTTGCAATATTTATATTTTTTGAGAAAATATTTCTCAAACTTAGTAGCGAGAGCAATGACGTTCAAAAACGGCAATAAAAAAAATTTTTTTACACATCTCCCTAAAGGCTCACCCGTATAGTTTTTGAGGCATTTTTACGAGGGGCTGCTTAACATCTCATACTCTGCTCAATGCTCTACTAAGAAAATTTATCAAAATACCGCTTCGTGAAATGCGACCAAAAATGGAAATTTTGAAAAAAGGCCCTCCTTTCGACGTCATTTAAAAAAAATCGTGTCACTCAATTTTCGCGATATTTTCACAAAATGGCATTCCATTCCTCAGTATTCTAGAAAGCTAAACATTTGTTGCATTATTTTTGTTCTAACTCGGAAAAGTGAGGTCCCATTCAACACATTTTTTTATTGTCCGATCAACGGTTGAGTAGCAGTTCGCAGTGAAAAAGGACGAACAATTATGGCTGTTTCTTACATTTTAAAAAACTAAAGCGACTGATTTAAAGAAAACTGATCATAGTATTCATATTTACCATCGTTCAACTTTTTAGTTGCATTAGGGATTAAAATATTTGTGACGTTTCTGAGCTTGTTTCTCCCACCAGAGTAAGGCTACCATTTTATTTCTTTATCGCCTTGCCCTAGCTGTGTCATAAACCCATATGTTTGATTTCTGACGCAGCTTAACCGCGCATTATTGGTAATTTACCCCATTTATGAGCAAGTAACCTCACTGCTGGCACTGAGAATATTTGACATGCGATCGTCATAGTCAAATGTGTATTTCCGTTCTACCTGCTCGTACATGCGAAGTGCTAACAGCAAAACAACTTCGTCTTCCCAACTGTCCGTCTTTCAGGCTCCCGGGGATAATAAATAGATGTGCTTCTTGAACATTTTGTTTTTAGCTGTTGGAAAGACAAACTTTTATTCCACTACAAAATCTGACAACCTTCACTTTGGACACCTCAAGGTTAAGGGGAAGCTGCAGTTGTTTAGTTCCAAGCATCTTCAAAGATCTCACAAACAGTGGTCAGAAGCTTTGCTTATGCTGTAGGAATTACTTCCCGACGAAGGTAGAGGATGCCATTCACCGCAAAGGCAAAGAAGTGTGTTCACGTGCGTTGCGATGTCGAGAAAGACTACAACGACTCTTTGCGGGAGCACAGCCTGTGATTCGGCTCATGCATACTTAGGGTTGGTCTAAATTCAGCGACATCTTGAAGAGCATGCATCAATATGCGCTTTAAGAATGTGTATAAATAATGGTGGTGCCACCCAATTTGAGAGCAAATATCAGTTCCTCGAGGTGCACAGAGGTGAATGTAGGGTGACAAAGTGGTTTTTCACTGGAACCGGACATGACAAAAGTGCGCACGACGGCGTGGAGAGCCTTTTCAAGCATCAAGCTGCTGTGCATATTTTGCATTGACCTTCCTGCGAAGCCGCACAAAGTACTAAACAGTTCGTGGACAGCATCCTGGAAAAGTGAATTTCGTCGTGCTATATCTTGGTGATGGCGATATCACCACATTTGAGGAGAACAAAGAAGAGAAAAGCAAACACATTTCCCCGAAGGGGAGCATGAGGAAGTGCGAATGCATGGGTGATGCTATGAGGGGGAGTTTGTTGAAATTTGGTGGCATTTGCCCGTTAGTTACATTACACCCCCGCGTGATCACGTTCGGGCCGCGACAGCCTCGCCTTTAAACCCTCGAGGAGCGCGACGGCAGGCGAACGAAGCGGGAGAGAAGGCGAGAGCGCGCGGGTGTAGCCCGAAACAACCCATTCCCGTTTGAACCCGCCCCGCTTGAACCCATTCCCGAAACGCCCTTCCCGTTTGGCCCGTCCCGTGTACGCCCGTTCCCAAAACGCCCTTCCCGTTTGGCCGCTTTCTGTTTCAACCCGTTCCCAAAACACCCTTCCCGTTTCAACCCGCTCCCAAAACGCCCGCTTCGAATAGCTCAGATAAGTTTCTGAGCTCGCAGTTCACTTCCCAGTGAACGCAAGCACGTCTTGTAGAATTCTCAAACTTATCTTGTGTAGCTGTCCAAGACATCTTGATCTGCACATTAGGACAGCTACCACACTTCTATACGACATCTGGGCAAGACCTCCAAGATGTCTACGCAACACCTGAAGATTTTTATAGACATTGCCAACAACTGGAGATAGCCATCCTGTAGCTCGGCTAACGCGACGCTATGCCTGAGCTACAAGTCTTGCAAGATATTCTTGATGATATCTCAGAGACTGCTAAAAATTCCAACAAGACGTTTACAGGACGAATACTAAACACCTCATAGCTATCTGGATTGAAAGCAACAAAACGTTTATTCTCCGTTTTGACGACATTCTCAAAAATTTTGAATAGCAATCTACGAGAAGACTTCTAAGCATGTCAGATAGAGACATAATGTCTTGTGAAGATGTTTTCTAGTTATTGTGGAGACATAAAGGAAAACCTCTCACAGCAGTTTACGCCAGCGGCATTGTAGCCATCTTGCTATCATCTTATTAAGATGTCATCAAGACGACTCTTATAGCTCTCTTCCTGTTTTACGCCCAGGGGTATATAGAAATGTGGTTATCAGAATAAGAGTGCACATATATAACTTATTTCATCTAAAACAACTTTGATATTGTATCGATGGGACAGCATAACCATATTTTACTGCATTTCGTGTGGCCTGACAAATCTGACTGAGCTAAAGCGTCTAGACACACCTTAAATGCAGCAATAAGCACACTGAGCAACTTTTGCAAGACTGGTAATTTTATTATTCAAAATACACATGACAAGTCAAAATAGAATAAAAGGTGGCCAAAAGATGTGGGAGTAAAGAAAAACTTGATATGCATAAAAGGCAAAAATTAGAAATAACCCGTTCTATTTGGCTGCCATAGCAATTAAAACATGCTTATAAAAAATGACTAGATACTGAATGCCTTTCAGCCTTTCAATGTTATAGCAAAAAAAGTCAACTGCAAGAACTAAAAAGAATGATCATAAAAAATATGTTAGGGATCACCGAAAATATATCAAAACATGTGCATTACAGTGAAAACCTATTCAAAGTGGCCGAGTTTTGATGATGTTTGAAGTGCTGGAAATCCAGGTAGGCTGATCCAATGACGGAGGGTTAACCTTCCTGCGATGAGGTAAACACACTAATCTGAGTATACACAGACACGCACCCAAATGAAACACCCGATGGACACATTTTTGTGTAAGGAGACTTTTTTAGACCACAAGGCAGGGCAAAGGTAAATGCTTAAGGTAGCTACTATTTTACAGGTAACCAGTGAACTCTTGATGAAAAAATTTTTAATGAACCATTCTTTCCTTTTGATACATGGAAGGCCATGGGTAGGGGAAGTCAACAGCGACTGATGATAAGGGAAGGGGGCTAGTGGGTATACATTTAAGAGGCTTCAGAGTGCCACTTATGCAAGATGCCAATAATATGCCCAATATGACAACGTCAGGTTAATAATCCAAATTAGTTGCAGGAAAACGTAAAACGTTGCTTGACAATTATTGTAGGCAATATAAAGCAGCATAAAATCATTTAATCAATTTCCGCAATATTAAAGCAAATTTAGAAGAGGGGCAACACAAACACAGGGGGTGTGGAATATTGGCTGCATTCTCTTCCAGGCTACTACCCACAATGGAACATTTTTTTTTTGTGGTGGACACCTGACCATTTGGCAAAATTGTGCATCTTGCAATGACAAAATATTAGGCTTGTGCGAATAGTGTTATTTTAGTTCGAAGCGAATTCGAAGCAAATAGTCCTGGGGTCGAATATTTTCGAAGCGAATTCGAATAGTCGCGTAGAAAACCGGGCTAGTTGGTACAGATTCATCTTCACAGCGCACAAATGACAGGACAAAGGGGAGGAAAGGCAGGATTCATCTTCAGCGCTTGTCCAGTGTTTTCCTCCTCTTTGTCCTGTCATTTGTGCGCTGCGAAGATGAATTCGAATAGTTGTCAGGTGTCCGAAGAACAAAACAACAGTTGAAGTTGTTCTATGCAAAAGTTTTTATTTGTGAGGTTAGAACATACAAAGGCATCACAGAGAATCCTGTGATAACATGATAAAAAATATTTCTATATACAGACAAGTCGTAGAAGGAGCATGCTTCCTTCTACACAGGTAAACAACCTACAACACATACATGCATAAAACATCACAGAAAATCATTTGATAACGTATTTCAAGTAAAATAATAATGGCTTAACGGAGCCATGAAGACAAAATACAAGTTGGGTTTATTATAAATACTGCTTAGTCCCAATAACAATGATACCAATATCATCGCAATCTTCGAACAAATAACGGAGATATTAAAAAAGTGTGAAGCAGTCGCGACCCCCTATCCAATTTCCCGCAACTTTTCTATGACGTCACGGAACCTTGTTTCTGCGATTGGCGGCCGCCTAACTGACCTGTCGCGACGACACATGACTGGACGTCTGTAATGGGGCCTCTAGTTCCATTTGACCGCATAACTTGAATGCTAACGTGCAGTTAACGCACTGAAAATTATGTTTTATTGTTGGCCCGTATGACGTCATTCTTGCTCATAACACGTCACCGTGGCGCAAAATTTGAAAGTTTTTAAATACTACTTGCTTTTTTCGTTAAAAAACATCTTTTGTGGCTGTAATGGAGCTGAGTGAGATACTGAATCCTAGTTCTTTCAAATTAAACGAAGTTGTATTTTCTGTTCATGGCTCCTTTAAAGACTAGCAGCTCCACACGCAGTGAAGAAGACGTTCCCTGTGACTAGTTTCAAGGTTACAACACAGAACAAAAAAAATCTGAAAATTTGGCTACATATTTTAAGCAAAAAAAAAAAAAAACATTGGCATATAGACTAGCAGCTCCACATGCACCCGCCGCGGTTGCACAGTGGCTAAGGCGTTGTGCTGCTAAGCTCGCGGGTTTCATTCCCGGCCGCGACAGCCGCTTTTCTGATGGAGGCGAAAAGCAAAAACGCCCGTGCCCGAGATTTCGGTGTACGTCACAGACCCCTAGGTGGTCAAAATTAATCCAGAGCCCTCCACTATGGAGCACCTCATCGCCTGCGTTGCGTCGGCGAGTTAAGCCCTACCATCAATCAGCTCCACATGCAGTGAAGAAAGCACTCATATCTACTAGTTAAAAGTTTACACCACACACAGAAAAAAAACAGGAACTTGTTTGATGACGTTTCAATAAAAATATATCACAGATCTACATGCAAGTAAAAGGTACAGTTAATAAAACAACATTCAGAAATTCTCATGGAGAAAAACTAGTTCTTCCACATGCTGGGGAAGGAGGTGCTCCCTTCTGCAGGTTACAATGGCACCCGCTGTCGAAAACAGCGTTTCACTTGTTGTTTGGGTTGCTGGCACTGAAAGGCAGGCACGTAGACAGGATTTTTGTTCGGGGGGAGGGGGCTAAGGTTGTTTTCCGCCTCCTCCCCCCACCCCCCCCCTCAAAAAAAAAGCGCGGTAGTTTGCAAGCTCCCTTAAAGGCTATGAAGATAAAATTCATATTTGGTTCCTTAAAAAGTCTGCCTTGTCCCGACAACAATGATACCAGTTTTATCGCAAACTTCAAAGGAATATTCGATATATAAGTTAAACATTTGAAGCAATGGCGAATCCCCGCCCCCTTTCCGGCGGCGATTTCACTATGACAGTTGAGGATCTTGTTTGTACGATTGACGCCCAACGACTTAAGTCACCGCCAAGTAACATGATTGCGCGATTGTATCCTCCATTGATCTTATCATTTGAATTCTAACGTGCAGTTAACACACTCATAACTACGTTTTAGTGCCAGCCTATATATATACCACTCCTGCCGATATCACTTCACTGCAGCGCTAAATTTGAAGATTTCTGACATTTGTTGCATTGCTTCGGTTGAAAAAACGCCTGTGATTGGAATGGAGCTGTGCGAGTTTTACCAAAGGCTAGTTGCTATTCAATTGAACAAGGTTGTATTTTGTCTTTAAAAGGCCCTTTAAGGTTCTCTCATAATATTGGTGTTGATTATGATTGTATTTGTGCCAGGTTAAGTTGTAAACTGGGCGAAAATACGCAGACCGGGTGGTACAAATCTATGCCCGTGATACGGGACGTACATTGCACGCACGGGAACCTTGCGCAGGCATTGCATTAAATGGTCATAGTTTCATGCAATTACTTGTTTTATTTCAACGTGTGTAGTATGATGAGTGTGACATCAGCAATAAAATGACGTAGGCCGTAAGAATTAGATTTTTTATTCAGTTATTCTTGCCCACAATGCAAAGTAAAATGTTTTTGCATTCAACGTCCGTACATTAGCTGCCAGTGTAAAGCCAATGGAGCTCATTCTGTGCAGTATACATCGAATCTTAGTACTTGAGTTATGTGTAGCGCAGGTCTTATCTCCAAAAAACGAGTGGCTATGAATTATGCATGCAAGAAGCGTTACATCACCAGCAATATTTCAACAAATATCAACCCTAAACAGACAGACACCACGCGCAAGAACAGCGCTGTTAAGGGCGAAAATTACACGAACCTGGCAGTATTAGTCCACACGCAAAGCGGAATAATTCAGCCATCGGCATTTGTTAAGTCATGCCAGTTTAAATTTGCGCTTCTGTTTTGAGTCTCAACGTGTTCCATTTCGTATACTATAGCTTCTACCAGGACTCGGGACGCACATGAGAAGCTTGTGCTTTGTAACATAATGAATCTGGTTGACATTTCCGCACAGCTCAAATGTAGAGTCTGCTGTAATGAGCTTGGTGTTCTCAAATAGTTGCATTACTACCGGTCAAGTTTCCAATGCTTCGTGCATAAATGCCCTATTATCTGCCTGAATGCGTGTACTGTCAAGTTATACCTTTTCTGGAGCAGCCACCCCCTTTAGTTACCACTCCCAGACGAGATAGAGCAAGTCACTGCAAAGTTCGCAATTCAATGCTGTATCGAACTTTATATTTAGCAAGAAAAAATAATAACGCATATACGGCGATGTCTGACCATACTGTTGCGGTTAGGCATGTTCTGTGCAAGCTGAGCAAAATATTGCTGCGTTTTGAATTTTGTCGTGAGATCTGAGGAAAGAGTAACAGTCAAACCCGTTTATAGCGAACTGCGATATGCACCGTGATTTGTTCGATATATCCAATAGTTCGATATAGCCGAACCCGCCTATACTAGCTTATTGTTACGAGTTCGCATTGCGCGGTAGCCCCCTCCCCTCTCCCCTCCTCAACTCCACCATCCCCGCATGCAGAAACAAACACAGTAAGGTAGCTATTAACCATACCCAAAATAATCCATTTATTGCAATTAATACAGCTTCTTTCCGCCTTAACTGCCTATTTTGAAAAAAAAAAGCGGTGATTTTTGTTTTCACTTTCGTTTGAGCGGCTACAATTAGCATAGCATTCTCTACACGAAACATATTTGCAGCAGTACGAGTCTGCGTTCTCCAAAATCGAAGAAGCATTGGCGGAGCACATCAACTGCCGAAAGCGCTTCACTATAAGCATCGAACGTCTTTCACTCGCGACACCATCGTCAACGTTGGCGAGCTCTTCCCACAGTTCACCGATGCTGCTGTCTTGGTCCGGATTCGCTGACAGGGCGGGTTCCATCGTAAGTCCCACGCGTCGGAAAGAGTTACGGAAAGTGTCGGCCGTCACGGCGCTCCGTGCAAGGCGCAATGTCCCAGTCGCGGCCAATCCACATCTCAATCGCCGCTCCGAGACCATGCATTTCGGCGGCCATTCTAGGCGCGCGGAGTTCGATATATCGGACGTGAACTTCGTTATAAGGAATATGTTTCCCATGTATTTCCGTAACTGAAGTATTTTTGTTCGATATATACAGTCAAACCCGTTTATAGCGAACTGCAATATGCACCGCGATTAGTTCGGTATATCGAATAGTTCGATATAGCCGAACCCGCCTATAACGAGCTTATTGTTACGAGTTCGCAATCGGCAGGAGCCCCCCGCCCCCATCCCCAACTCCGCCATCCGCGTATGCAGAAACGAACACAGTACAGTAGCCATTACCATACCAAAATAATCCATTTATTGCAAGTAATAAAGCTACTTTCCGCCTTAACTGCCCACGTTGCAAAAAAACGGTAATTTTTGTTTTCACTTTCGTTTTAGCGGCTTCAACTAGCACAGCATTCTCGACACAAAACATGGTTTGCACCAGTTCGATTCCGCGTCCTCAAAAATCTAAGAAGCATTGGCGGAGCACATCGACTGCCGAAAGCGCTTCAATATAAGCGTCGGACGGATTTCACTCGCGACATCATCGGGAACGTTGGCGAGCTCTTCCCACCGTTCACCGATGCTGCTGTCTTGGTCCGGACTCGCTGACCGGGCGGGTTCCCGGTCGCGAGTCCAGCGCATCGGAAACAGTTACGGAAAGTACTGGTCGTCACGTCGCTCCGTGCGAGGCGCAATGTCTCAGTCGCGGCTCTTGCTCCGTGGTCGCGGCCAATCCACATCTCAATCACCGCTCGAAATCATGCATTTCGGTGGCCATTCTAGGCGCCCAGAGTTCAATATGTCGGATGTGAACTTCGTTATAGGGAATATGTTTCCCATGTATTTCCGTAACTGAATTATTTTTGTTCGATATATAGCATAATTCGCTCTATCCGGGTTCGTTATAGCCGGGTTTGACTGTAGCATAATTCGCTCTATCCGGGTTCGTTATAGCCGGGTTTGACTGTATAATGCGGTCCTACCATTTTGGTTTCAAACTTTAATGAAAGGACATAGTTTTTTAGCTGACGTGTGCATTGCCATTTTTCAACCGAGAACACACTGCCGGTTTTAAAGCTAAACGATAAAAAAGTATTTGCAGTTCATGTGCATGGGCGGCTCTGGAATGTATAGGGCGCACAGAAGTTTTGTACATTTCGTTGCAGAAGCGGGAAATGGAAATTGTTTGAAATCTCCTTGGTCCACTAGAAAACGGAGGATTGGGCAGCTGTGCAGAGCCAGCATGACCTTCGGGCATGGTGCGATGCCCGAAACAAGTCAGCATTTTGTTTCCCGGAGTGCACCAAAAAACATGCGTATTGGCATGGCCCCGCATACAGAAAGACCAAAGACTACCATGCTTTAGCATGAAGTGGACAGTAATGACACAGTTACACTATTTCCTTGGTTGACAGCGACCATGATGTTCAAACTAAAGCATGGTTTCAGGCTACGACAGGATAGATTGGATAAAAATTGCAAAGTTGTTTACCGTGGTAATTCTCGGTTGTTTCGGTTACTTAAGAAATGCTGACGATTGCTCAAAATGTCCTTCATGCAACATTTTAGAATGTATACGTAGCAGTTGTGGATCCAGGAAGAATCACATCAGCGCGCACCCGTATGTGTGTGTGTGTTTGGGGGGGGGGGGGGGGGGGCGTAGAGAGGAGGAGGCGGGTGGAGGTGTGCTGGTGCTCTTGAGATGGCCTGTTGTATGCGGCCCGTTTATTTAATTAGAAAATTCTGTTGTCATGCACGACCGATTGAGCCTTGAAAGAACGATACTCCTGCGCCCACAGAACTTCAAAGAAGGCCAGGAAAAGTTAAAGGAAAATTCTATCACAAAGGCACGCTCGTTTCTTCGCCACCAGTACGAAGGTCCTTCACTTGCGCTGCGCACGCTGCTTTGGTTTTAAAATTGGGTGTAGCAGTAGATGCACGCGTCGATATGAAACGCGGTAACAAAAGTCCCAATAACGGGCACACCATGCGACAGCGGCTATCTCACATGGAGTTTCGGCCCAGTAAAAGCAAACTATTAAAACTGCAGCCAGAACAAATATATTTTTCACTCTTCATGTACTGATACTAACGCTGTCCCGATACACTCTGAGTAATCCTCTCCAACTTCGTGCATAATAAAATATTTGGGCGTTTACAGGAGTTGAATTTACGTTTTCCCTCATTAAAAGTCGCCTATCCGCTCCACCGTGGGCGCTTTCAATTACCAATTCAAACGCAAATACTGAATTCGAAATAAAACGAGATAGGCATTTTTTATCTCGGAGACACAAGGTAATGTGGTATCGTGTAAATATTAGGAAGTGAATATTTAAATATCAAAGAATGCATAATTGATCTGCGCCGCACAACTTAACGTACAATGCAACCTCCATCGTCAAAAGACATCAGTGATCATGTAAGGATATTATTCACTGGAAGAAAATGACTTACAATTCGATATCGCCGTTGTGACTCCGGCCCGAATATACACTGCTCTGGGCAGCCGCCGTCCAGGGAAAAAGCGGTCGTGGACGCAACGGAGGGGCTTTAGTTGTGATCGAGGTAGAATATGGCCATCTGATGGTTGTTACTGTCGCGACGCCGTCTGCTTGTGGCAGGACTGGTGACCGTCGTGTCTTCATATTTAGGATAAAGTCTGGGACCAGCTCAAGGAGCCGCAGCGCGCCTTTTTTGTCGACCCGCTGTTCTCCAGTTTCCTAGGTTAGGGTAGAATACCGCCCAACAAAGCTGCCTAATTGCTTTGTTGGGCGGTATTCTCCCCTAACCTAGGAAACTGGAGAACAGCCGGTCGACAAAAAAGGCGCAATTGATTGTCGCAACATCGCCGTCGGAAGGGGACAACACTCAGTGCGCGCAATCTGAGTCTACTCCAACAAAACCCTCCCGGGCTCGACAGAAACGTGAAAAAGGAAGAATGAAGGGCTGACGCGAGGAAGAGGGGCGTACCGTGCTGTGTGTCTCATTCGCAAAGGCCATCTGCCCGCGCACGGCATTCATCCAGCTAAACTGCACGTTTCAACCATAACGTAGCCCCGTCGCATTCTTAAAGTTACCTTGAAGGAGTATTGAATGTGTGCCCATGGCCGCTTGATCTCTCCCTTTCTAGGAGATGGAGCGGCCGTGGTCAGCCACCCCCGTTTGCACGTTGTTCTGCTTAACACACAAAGATCGTCTGTTTCCTATCGGACCTACATTGTACCAGTCTTCAACCATCAATGACCGGCGGTCCCTCTCTTTTTTCCGCCGCGAGTTAGTGCGGTCCACTCCTTGCTTCCCCTGCAGAGCCAATCTCCTCTGCTGAGAATGACTCAGCCGGCCAATTATTCTCTGTCTTGCTGCATGTCTCGCACAAGGGGTACAACGCATGCCTTTGGCGTACCGTGCGCTGAGCTTACCCGAAGGCGCCGTCGCTTTTGGGGCTGCACCCCTCCGAAATCATCCCTCAGCGGTTCGCACCCCTCGGGCGCTTCGTTTTGTCACGGTCGGACTCGACTCCCTTTCCGCAGCGCGGAAAAAGAGTCGAGTCCGGCCGTGCTTTTGTGTAAACACCCATGGGAAGGGCAGAGATGCACTTCGTGGCATTTTCGTAGCATTTCCTGGAAAGTGCCATTGGTGGCACTTTCGAAGCATATGCAGCTTTGTTCACAGGCGACGTACCAGGCATACTGGCAGCACGGCGACGGCCGGAAAAATTTCGGGGGGGGGGGGGGGGGGCTGAAGCCTGGTCAGCCCCCCCCCCCCCCTCGCTACGCCACTGGTGGCGTTATCCCAATCGATGGAATGACCATGATTATTGGCGTGCTCGGCCAGCGTGTTCGGCACTTCCCTGTTCTTGCCTGCGTCCCTTTGATGTTCCTTTATCTCCTGATGAAGTTGCCAGTTTCGTCGATGTAACTGCAGCTGCAGTCTGCACATGGTATCTTGTAGACAACACCGGGGTATCTCTTGCTGTCCAAGCAATCTGTCACGTTCACAAGCTGATTCCTCAGCTTGTATGACGGCATGTGCGCAACGCGAAGGTCATACCTTGCAAAGATACGGCTTAGCTTCGCTTTATTTAGCCTAAAGGCGCACAATCAGAATACTAATGGAAAGGAGGCAGTTACGTCGCCACCAACTAAGAAATGCGAACACGGCGTTATGAAAGGGGACATGCTCCTCGAAACAATTTTTTTTAATAATGAAGTTAGGAGGCTGAAATTTTTACATCTTGTAGAGATTGAGCTCCTCGGGTCATATATGCAATCAGATTTAGAATAGCTGCTCCGGATAAAATGTTATGCAGCATGACTTGCAGAAAAATGGCTTTTTTGTGCACACTTTCTTTTATAGTAAAACTTTTTCCTGAAACTTTTAAAATAGCCTAGGTGGTTCCTTAGGATCTGCAGAGCGCACAAAACTACCTGAAAAAGCCTCATATTCATTTTCCTCACCACGAAAAAAAAAATGACTGGTAGTGTGCCTTTTCTTGTTCTGTATATTTTTGTTTTATGACCGTCAGAAATATCTAAGGACACAAATTGCATAATGAACAAGATTTCTGCACTCTACGTGTTATAATGAACATCTGTGCAAAATTGCATCGTGATACAACAACTTTAAGTGGGAAAATAAGTGTGCACAAACTCAGAAAACGGACAAAAACATCAAACTGAGAAAAACGCAATTGAAAGTTTATTTCTTTGGCAGATTCAGAAATTTTTGCTCAAACAACATGAAACTTGGTGGGGATATAGTCTCAAATGTCCACATTGAGGTACTAAAACTAGAACGCTCCTGCTGCATAAGTTGCACCCTCACGGTTCTTGCGGGTGGAGTCCTCGGTACAGGCCCGTTTCACCAGGCTGTGGCGATGGGACCTAGCCGCAGGAGTCAGCCTGGCAAACATCTGCCTGATCCTCCGCTGGTCACTTGCACTGCTTAGTCTAACCAGTTCTTCTGAAGGGAAGATTCCCAGTTCTTGGAGAACTTGCTCAAAGCTAGTGTGGCCCCTGTTGAACCACAACACCGTGAGAGCAGTGGCAGTCTCCACTACAGTGAACTGCAGGTTGTACGATACCGTCCTGTGCCAGATGCGCAGTGCTGCTTCTGTCTCCATGGGTGAGTAGTCGACATTTTTTTCACGCACAGGGGCATGAAAGGCTTGCCACACTTCCTCCTCTTGCTAATCAAGCTTTTGGGGGTGGCTGCAATCTTGACAGTAGTTTGACAGCACCTCAAAATCCAGGCAGAGATCAGTGTCGAGAGAAATGGCAGTGCCAACACAGTTCTGGCTTTTGTGTCCTCGTTTCTGCCAAGTACAATCAAACATCACACTGACGTCAGTCTGACCAGTTTGCAACACAGTTACTTGCCTTGCTTCAGCATGGTTGTCAGAGACGACTTCTGTGGCCGCGGCATGAACTTTACTTTCTTGGCAATGTTGTAGAACGTGTTTTGGTGCAGTGGTTTTGGTAGACCAAGAATAGCACAAAACCTGCACAGCTGATCGTGTCCGATGCCAAGCGCGCGTGCAGCGAGTACCGCTTTCACATTGATGGCGAAACTAACACGGGGACTTCCCCTGCAGAGTTCCGGGTTGCGGCCTCCGCGGCCGAAGGCGGCAGCGCGCTGCGACGAGTAGATAGAAGAAACCACTCCTGCAGGGCACTCCACGTTTTTGCAATTGAGTTCCAGTACCAATGCGAGGCCCTTCCGCTTGTTTGCGACCTCAACTACGACGAGTTCGTACTTCCCACACATCGCGCACACGGCGCCGCTCACAAGGTCACTCAGACCGTCGATTTCGGAGATAACTGCGCTAGCACCACTCCCGTTGCCGACTGTCTCCCCGCCTTGGAAAGCTGAAACAAGGTAAATATAACTGGTAGCGAAGCTTCCATAGAAGCCCATACGTTCAGAAAATGGCGGCTCTTAAGCTGCTCATGGGGCTTAGCGCCATCTGTGTGAGGAGGGAACACTTCCGGCGGAACAAAAAATAAACAGGATGTGACGCAAGATCCGGTCAGAAAGTGACGCCATTTTGGTGGCATTAGCGGGAAAATTTGACTTCAAAATAGCCTTAGCAGGACTCTGATCGCTGAGGGCTCATGTCATTGCCATCTGACGCAAGTTGGCGAGCCCTTGGCGTGTGTGCTTCAAGTCAACGCCAGCTTATACTCGTGACTAGAGAAACGCACTTTAGCATACTGTCGTATTATTCGCCTCGGTGTTTATAAAAGCATCCTGCATCTTCTCTGAACCTTTATTCTGTAATCATGCCTTCCACTGCTGTATAAAAGCAATCAGTTGTTTATTTTGATTGCAGCGTGTGGGAAACGTACACCCCCCCCATGACCGGAATTTTTTTTCTGCCTTGGGATACAGAGCCCAAAATGACACTTGACCACTCTCCCCGGCCCCCCTTTTATATAAAAAACGTGCCCACTCCTTACCCCGATACCAATTTCTAGCAACGCCACTGCTAAGTTTAATTGCGTCGCACATACGCAGGTAGGCGTGCGTGCCTTAAGTATAGATCAAGGAGCTCAGTTTGTGTACTTCTGTTCTAAGAGAAGAAAAAACGCGAAAACATGCTATAATCAAGACATTTGAATTTTATTCCAGGATGAACATAAAACAAATTTACCACACTGCACAAAATGAGCATGTATACAATAAGTACAAAATGTTCGTGGGCACTACATGCATTATGATTTTCCTTACGCGCCGAAAAATTGACTTTATCCGTAACACATACCATTATCAGCAATGAAAGCGTCAACAGCAGAACTACTTCGAAACAAGAGAAAAGAACTAGGCACTGCATCTTGACGTAGAAAACCGGGCCACAGGAATGCCGATTCACGAAAGTGCAGCGAGCACACTGCAGCTGTCCCGGCGTCTTATCAAGTAGACAAGGGTTTCTACAGAAGTTCACTCAGCATTCACGCCTGCAATTTCCTGGTTGCATTATTAGGCAAGTGTCGCAACAGATAAGTAAAAAGAGGAAAAATGGATCAATGAAAACGAAAGCGACGGCAGTATGTAAAACCACATAGCAGGAAAGATCTGGCAGCAGCGCAGCACGGAGCAGCACAACACAGTACTGCGATGGAAATAATGCTTGCGCATACAAGTGCGGGAAGCAACGAGAACTACAAGCGTTGTAATGCAATAGAGAAGACACTGAGATAGACAATTAAAGCGACTCGTTTAAATTCGAGTGGTACTACGCCGAGAAGTCCTAGAATAATTGACACAACTTGCTCTGAGCCAGCCTGAGGTGAAATCAAGAGATAACTGTGACATAACAAAGCTTTAGACCCATTTTTTCGAAGCACCACCACGTCCCCTTACACAACCCCCGTGCACATATTAACAGTACAATAGTTTCGCGTTACCTGTGGAAATGAGAGGAAAATGGTGCAGTAAAACGCCAGGTGGACGGGAGTTGCTGTTGCAACTTGTACAGCACATCGTTTCTGTAGGTACCGACGAAAGCGCTCCGCTCCAACCGTTGGCAGCATCGTCCCGTAGTTCACCGTGCCTGCCGGGCACAGTACTACACGTGTTCACCGACGATACAACGCACCTCGCAACTCCACGCACAGCAAAAATCAAGTGCACACCAAATTAACAAGGAAAAACGAATGCAAATGCGCACCACCAAAACACGCGAGGGGCGTTTCCTAGCAGACGAACTTTAGGAGCGCCTTTCCGATCACTACAAGGAGTGCATCACAAAGCAATGATATGTGCCATTGTTCAGAGGGCGCTACAAAAAAGGTTTTTGAGAATGAACGGCAGTTTCATAAATTATTTATACACTGTGCCTAAATAAATGTGATTCAGAAATAAATATAGTTCGTAAAATATAATTGTTGTTTTATTGTTGAACAAAACTTGGTTTTTTTTTACTAGTGTTTGTTCCCTCCTCACCTAGTCGCGCTTCAATCGCCACTCCCATAAGCCCCCATGCTGATGTCGCTGGCAATAGGTTCTGAACCGCTTTTTGCCCGAACCTTCGCTACCATTTATATTTACCTTGGGCTAAAACTTCTCCGATGCGCTTACAAAGCTGATAGTGTCACTGATAAAACCAGCCTCGCCTGGTTGAGCCGCGCTCGCAGCGCTTGAAGGCGGGTCGCCGTTAGGCCTCGCCGTGCCGGTCGTGCCGGCGTTGGCCGTAATCGTCGCAAAGCCGCGCCGCTTCCGCTTTCACTTGTACGGGCGTGAAGTCCAGGACTTGCGGCGATGAAAGTCATGCTTCTTCTCACCGTTCATGATTAACAACACACGATAGAAAAGATAGCGCGAAGTAGCCAACGGAACGCCACGGGCGATGGCGGCTCACAAGCGGCGAGAGCCAATGGCGGTCCCGATTTCGCGTCACGTGATTTAAATACCCAGAGGAAGCTCCCAAAACAAGCGGGAAGAAATGTTATTTTTTTTACGCGGAGATACGAAGCTGGCGAGCGGTTCGATTGAGAGAAGAAGGCTTTGTCTACCTCAACCTCTCTCAAGTGACTGAAATGGCGGCCAGCGGCGCTGCCGTGCAGCAAAAACTCTCCAAGACGACCGAAAATCGACTTGATTGCGTGATTTGTAGGCTCACCGCGAGTCATTCAGACACGATTTTCACTAAGTTCTCGTTCGTATTTCGTTTTCATTTTTTTACCATGAAAGAGGGATAGTCAAAGATGATCAGGCAAGTGAAAACAAAAAAACAACATATTTCGAAAAAATGGCGATTTTTCGACCCGCGTGTCCCCTTTTTCTGGTGCACGCTGAATCAAACTTAAGCGCTTAATAAAGGAGCCATGACGAGAAAACACATCTTGCATCTTGGGGAACAGCGCGAACTAACAGGGACACAAAAAGAAAGAAGTGGACAGGACTAGCGCTGACTTTCAACTCGATTTATTGGAAAAGACGTAACTACTTATACATACACAGAATCCTCCTCCCCCACCACGCCACGTGTCCACACCAGCCAATGACATACTATCAAGACCAAAACACTCCACTGTTGACAACGCACCTTTCTTAACAAGGAACACCTTATCGCGACGACCGCTCCAAATAACCAAATTCTTTTTCGTTCAGGACAACTGATGTTTCACTGCTACAATCTCTCCCCCACTTTCTGATGTAGTATGATTCCATCAACTCTCTAGTACGCCTGTCTTTATGCTTAAACAGGATATCAGTCTCGCGGAAAAGCGGATAGCATCGGTGCTTACACGTGTGGCAATGTTCGGCCAGACGTGCGTAACCATCTTTTTTAAGCTTGTTGCGATGCTCCAATAATCGAACGTTTAAAGGAGCCATGAAGACAAAATACAAGTTGGGTTTATTAGAAAGACTGCTTAGTCCCGATAACAATGATACCAATATTATCGCAATCTTCGAACAAATAACGGAGATGTGAAAGAAAACGTGTGAAGCAGTCGCGACCCCCTAGCAAATTTCCCGCAACTTTTCTGTGACGTCACGGAACCTTGTTTGTGCGATTGGCGGCCGCCTAACTGACCTGTCGCGACGACACATGACTGGACGTCTGTAATGGGGAATCTAGTTCCATTCGACCGCATCACTAGAATGCTAACGTGCAGTTAACGCACTCAAAATTATGTTTTATTGTTGGCCCGTATGACGTCATTCTTGCTCATAACACGTCACTGTGGCGCATAATTTGAAAGTTTTTAAAACCTTCTTGCTTTTTTTTCGTTAAAACCATCTTTTGTGGCTGTAATGGAGCTAAGTGAAATACTCAATCCTAGTTCTTTCAAACTAAACGACGTTGTATTTTCTCTTCATGGCTCCTTTAAGCAGCGACCTGTTTGACCAACATACACATTTCCGCAAGATAAAGGAATCTTGTAAACAACTGCCACAGAGCACGCACGGTACAAAGGGTGATACATGATTTACTACACACGCACTTTTCTTCTTTCCCGGCTCATATTCAGCACGCCGCTGGACGGCCGGACAAACGCTATCTAATTTAATTTAACGCCACCCTGCTAGAGAAAACACGAGTTTGGTTCACTAAAAATATTGCCTCGTTAGAATCATACCGACACCACTTTTATCGTAAACTTCGCTCAAATAAGCTACATAATTAGGAAAAAACTCCCACCTCCCCTCGCTGGAACCCCTGTGTAGATGCGACGCATAGGGGGTTCACAGCACGTTTCCATTGAAGGCAGCGTAGGACAGCGGAGGAACGGCGCTGGAACGATGGAGCGGAGCGACGCAGGCACCGCGTTTTATAGCGCGCATAACGTTGAGGGGACGCGCCGGTGCCAGTGCGTCTGCCGCGGCTAAGACGCAACACAATCCAACACAATCCACTTTAATCCAATCCAAATCCAAATCCAATCCAATCGAATCCAATCCAATGCCCCTTGCGAGAGAGTGTTCGCTATCGGAGAGGAGAGGGGGTGAGCGGCGGAGAGCGAAGCTGGCGCGGCGAGGAGAATGGGGCAGGGTGGACGCCGACAACGACGACGGCGCCGGATGCAGGGACGAGGCGGGTGAATGAGATGCCTTCGCATCTAAAAAGGGAATGGCCATGCGACCCACTAACTCATTTCCCGCAACAGAACCTATGATGTCACATGAGACAGCTGTGCGATTGGCGGAGGGCGGCAAAATCAAACGCAAATTAGGCAGAGTTTATAAGCTTGCTGAACGAGCATTTGCGCTTAAATTTAGGGCACATTCTTCTTAAAGGAGTACTTACACGAAATTTTTATGTTACTTTTTTTCGCTGCTATGCGTGCCTACCAGCCCACTAATCATAGAATGACAGATTAGGCGGTTCATGGAGCATATATTACAGAATGCAGATAGCCACACAACCTAAGTGCCACAGGAGAAGTTATAGAGATCCGCAAGGCTATATGCCGGCATGGCAGCGTGTTAATAATTTCCCAGAGGCTGCTGCTGTCCCTGTGTTTCAAGTAGTGCGATTCTCTTCTGGCTGCAGCCCATGAAAAAATATCGTATGGTCGGCTATTGAAAATCCTTCTTTTGGTTGTCTTTAGCTATTTGGCCCAATTATCTTTAGACATTTCTATGGCTGTCTTTAGCCATTTCTATGGATATTTCTATGGGTGTCTTTAGCTTCTTCTATAGCCATAGCGATATCGAAAGAAGACCTAAAGAAAGCCATAGAACCGGTTATAGAAGAAGCTAAAGACACCTATAGAAATGTCGATACGAATAGCTAAAGACAACCATAGAACCGGCTATAGAAGAAGCTAAAAACACCCATAGGAATGTCGATACGAATATCTAAAGACAACCACAGAACCGGCTAAAGAAGAACCTAAAGACAACCATAGAACCGGCTATAGAAGAACCTAAAGACACCCATAGGAATGTCGATACGAATATCTAAAGACAACCACAGAACTGGCTATAGAAGAAGCTAAAGACACCCATAGGAATGGCGATACGATTCGCTAAAGACACCCATAGAAACGTCTAAAGAATATTGGGCCAAATAGCTAAAGCCGACCATAAAAAGGATTTTCTATAGCCGACCATACAATATTTTTGTATGGGCAGGAACTACTGCATCATTAGCAAACTGGTGCCCTCTGAACACAAAGTAATACCTCGACGCCAAGTGTACTTGAGTGCAGCACAGTACGATCTACCTACCGCCAGACGCGTATGAAGTAGCCGCCGCAGATCGGCTGATTGCCAGCCGCCGCGCTCTGACGTCAGACGTGAGTTGTTTTGCTGGGTGTGAAACATTTAGCGCACGAGAAAGCCAGCGCTAAATCTGTGTACGCGTGAACCATTTCTCCAAAGAAAGTATTCGGTTTCTGTACTCAACCACGTATTAGAGGGCACCTACCAGACAAAGTCGTGGATGCGGTGCGCGTGCACTTGGGTCGACATCCGCGGCGGCAGCCAAATGCAGCGTCGGACTTATGCCGTTCGCAGCCGCGGTTTCATCCTCCGCGGATTCGAAGTGCTCGATGGTAGGAAGAGCGCCACCACTTAATGTGAGTGCGAATAATATTATGCCTGTTGACGCCACTACCGATAATCGGTCTGAAACGCAGCAGACGACTTGCGCTGGTGTTTCTTTTTTCTTCTTCTTCGAGATGCGGGTGCAAAGAGCATGCGCTGGCACGGTGGCCACCGACATGGCGGTTTTCAGTGTTGCCAGGCGGAGAAATCGCCCGCTAAACTTTTCATTGAATACCGCCTATACGTGTCGCCACCCTGTACGGCGGACGCGTGAATCAAGGGACCCTAGGCTGCAGGGCGGTCTGTGATGTCATTGCGGACCACAAAAACACACGATTTAGAGGGGAAATCAAACTTTTAACTTAAATTGATTAATTTCCCGGTGAACAAAGCGTCGTTTGCATTCGGACAAGCGCTGGGGGCACTATAAAACACGAAATCTTTCTAATAACACAAGCCTCACACTGGAAGCTGCTGGAAGTTCATAGTCTGGCAGGGAAAGTTTTTTAAGCGTACACTCACCTGAAGTGTGTCCCAGAAGAATTACAACAAAACACTTTCCCGAGGCCGCGTGTGTCCGAGCTGGGAGCCATAAGTTGCACACCTCTTTCTTGAGACGACGCCACTTCTGCCACCTCGACTAAATTCTGAAGGCGTCATTTCACCAATACACTGTTCACACTAAAATCGCTACAGTGAACGAGAAGCCACCGCTGAGAGCGCAACGAACTTTCCAGTTTTCTTTCACACACACTACCAGCGTTATCGCTGCTGACAGTAAACCTACTGTAGTCGCTGGCACAGCTAAGGACAGACGTCGACACGGAAGGACGGTTTCAGCTAAATGTAATACCACAAAAGAGGAAACGGTTTGAAACACAGCTAGAGCGCATTCCCGGTGCAACACGGCTTCCTGGCATGGAGGCTTCCCGGCATTCACTGCCCCCCAGATTTGAAAATTTGAAAATAATCAGTAAGTTGCATCTCAATTTCTTCCACATTTAAATTTAAAAAAGATTTGCAAACTAATTGCAGAATTCATAATAATTTTGTACGGCTTTATTAGCAAAACCTGCTCTTCTTTTTGTGTGCGGTCCTAAAAAACACCGCCTTCACGATATTCCCTTCCCCACGCATAAGCTTCGCAAATCTGCCACAGCTTCGCATTTGTTTTGTTGTGTAAAGCAGCCGCCTGTGGCGCTAGTATCTTACCCCCTTTTTGGCGCGGTTGTTTGAATGTGGAATGACAAGCTGCAATGATTGATAGCGGTTCTAATCAGGAAACACTGTTGAGACTGGATTTTGCCCTACCTGATAAGCATCCGTGTAAGTGTGACGCCGGCATTCAACGAAAGATTTATGCCGGTGTGCAGTCAGTTCGTTAGCAGCATCGTGCGAGTATATCAGTGCTTTGCTATAAAACAAAAAAACTTTGCTATAAAATGTGTCAACATTATACCAACGCTGCCCATTTGAAGATGAAACAAGGGTACATATAGACGTTCAGTTTGTTTTAAGGAATAAAGAGTTTTCGCGCCTGAAAGTGGATCAGCTTGAGAAAGCAGCTTGTCTCGATTAAAACGAACAGCGACTGCTTTCGTACGGGTACGCCGTTGCAGCGCAGCGCGTAAGGTGAAATATACTTTGCAAAATGTTTGTGTGGGTGTGTGTGTGTAGAGAAGGGGAAGCACTCTGCACTACCTCTGCACCAGGCCAGAATTCTTACGCAATATGCATACGTGTCGAACAATTTCAGAGCTTGCCTATTGGCCACTATTGCAAAACGCATCTAACGTGCTCAAAATAGGGCAAAATTATTTTATAGAGCACCGCCCAGGCCTAAGCGACGCGCAGGCGGAGATTTGGAAGAATAATTGTGCGGTAAGTCGGCAAGCTTTACGCCAATTCACTCCGTACGCGTGCGAGCGAGTACATGTAATAGCAATCACTTACCCCCTACCTACATGCAGAGCGCCGATATCGATTATAGGCTACTGTTTCGCGATTCCAGTGCTTTGGGGACGTAATGATTTGGAGTAGATGCACCTAGCACTGAAGGTATCAGCCAAAAGATTGCGTGCAAATGCCTCCTACGTGCAAATCACCGAGATTCTAACTGCGCCAGCGCTGCGCTCCTCTCACGACAAAAGCAAACGTGCAGCGAACTTTCGCAAAGGCGTAGCGACGACTTGAGCAATACGTAGCGGTGCGCGTCGTTTGTCAAAGCACGCATCCTGGGATCCAAAGCAAGCGCAATGCCTGAGAGCCTGAGACGCCACAGGAGGACTGCTTTCAAATGGGCGCCGCCATTTTGGCTACAGCTTCAGTGGAAGTGACGTCGGTGACATCACGATGCTGGGGCGCTATTTAGGGGGGGGGGGGGTCGGCCTGGTCCCTTACGGGATATGGTTTGGGAATACGCTGCCGGGCGCTTACGGAAGGGGGTGTGGTTTGACCTCTAGCGCGCAAGGGCAAAACTGGTCACCCCGCGAATACTGCTCGAGGTAGCGTAGAGTAAAAACCAAAACCAAAACGCTTAGACGAGCCACGGCATGAGGGAATAAGCGCTTTGTACGACAGATAGTGTCGCCTTGTCGCTGAAACTGACCAAGATCAAGCAGCCGCAACCTTCACTCCCACATGTTCAGCCACACAAGCGTAGATGGCGTCTGTTATTTGTGTGTCAGGTCAATTTAAAACCATCTTGGCTAACCTTCGGTAACTGGAAAGCAGAAATTGTAAACGCAGCAACTCCCTTCTAAAACGCTCATTCGGCGTCAAAGTAACGCTATCGCGTCCAACATGTCAGTGCAACTTTTTCTGATGCAAAAATAACTGTCGGACGGTCTTCTTCATCCTGATCGATAGCAACGTGGTGTTGGAATTGCGCCTAACTTCATTAGCTTGGGCAGACGTTAGTGGGACTTCTGTGGAAATAACAATGGGACACGCGGCGTTATCACGCGCATTTGGAGGCTGCTGTGAGCGGCCTCTGATTCTGATGCGCATGCTTCCGTTCCATCACCTATGTGACGCCCGGCCGCCGGTAATGGCCGCGTTTTTCAGTTTAGGTTCCCAAAACACCAGTCTTCACGAGCTGTTTGCGTCGCGCGCATTCACGCTTGAAACGCAGTATATTTGCATGTCACACTCTTTTTATTGGCCCTGTTTGATGGCCTTATTTTTACGCCGTCGAAAATTTGAGTGCAGTTGGCCTTTAGGGAAAAGCTTCAGTATAACAAGCAGCGGGACTGCATGCTTTGTTAGGCAAGCGGATGTTGGATTAGCAGCAACGATGTTGTTTTAGCCCACTCCCTCCTCTGCTTCGTTTTAAGTGGATTGTCTTCGTCGTACGCAATGCCAGTAGGCTACTTCTTCACTAAACGTCCAACGGGTAGTCAGCTTCCCGAGCTAGTACTCTTTGTGATGAAAAAAGGAAAAAACCTGTGGTTGCCGCATAGTGCAACTTGTCACCGACCACCACCGAGTCAAAATGAAGATGCTGGACCAGGGCACTCTGGCGTTTGAAGTAGAACCCTCGTGCGACTGTAACAAACCTGTACTCCTAAGTTTCGACTCCTGCGATGTGCTGAAGAATGAAGAACGCACGCTCATGACGTAGGACCTAAGGGGAAAATTTAGGTATCTTACCTAAAGTATGTGTACGACTTGCAGGAGAACCTGACGGTGAAACCGGTCCGTTATCTACACCGAAAGCCCGTCCATACGAATAATATCGAAAAGATGAACGTGAGAAGGACCATTCAAGTTCTGCCTCCGGCTGTGACCGCTGTCTTGTAACACCTAAAAGAACAAGCCAGGCACACATGCAGCCCATTGTACGCAACTGCAGGCCACACCATCACATTCATGAGGAACTTCTATCAGGGGTTCATACTTCTGGACATGAGCAATACAACCCGGCACCTGCGCCAAAAGTTCCCCGATGTCCGGCACTACGGCGATGCTGACTATGACAGGCTTGAGTGGCTGGAGGTTACCATGCCTATGTACTTGGAAGATGTTAAAAGAAGTTGCGGCGATCCAAGCGAGTTCCTCACGAAGGAGACGTATGAGGAATTTTCTATCACCACCTACTCTAGTGTTTCCTGCATAAGGTACCTTCTGAAAACCGATAGCTTCCTGTTCGTGCATATACCGAATAGAGAAACGGAGCGAGAGCCCGTTGTCTTACCAATTGAGCTACGAGCACACGCAGATACAGGGGAGACAGACGGTGTATTCACCGAGCACAGCTGTGGGTTTACCCCCTGCATTCTCGCTGAATGCCACGTGATAGCGTCACGCGACCTCTCGCGCCTCTGTGCGCTCCGTCCACGGCACGTGTGGCGGCCGTGTGCACCAGTGGTTTGTCCAGGTAGACCTCGAAAAGTTTAGACTCGTGTGCAATACCGATACCAAACAACCGACTACCATACGTGGAATGTGCTTTGAGTTAACTTTCACGAATAATACAACTGCGCTGAAAACGCAAAGTCTGAGTGCGTATCACACCGGTCATCAGTCCGTTCTGAACATTTTGCCGATGTGAAATAATAAATAACGTGTTACAGGTACAGTGTAACGTGTGAATAACGCAACCGGGCCGTAGGCACCCGTGGTAGGTGGTGTATAAAGCGTCGCTTTCGAAACGCCCTCCACAGGGTGAATTGGCCCGCACTTGTTTGGAACGCAGTGCATAACGCAGAAAAGTCTTGCGAAAAGAAATATGCTCGGTTGTGGAATGCAGGCACAGAATTGTTTACAAAATCCCGCAGTCTTGTCAGGACGTTGCATTGACGATCGCCTGCGTGACTACGAGAACTTTCTCAAAGGGTCATGCTGGCAGTCAGCTTGCTGTGCATTGGAAAAAAAAGAAGAAAGGGCACGCGTGACCCACGAGGCTTTCTGTATCGCACAATGCTGCGACGAGTGTATTCGTATGCCCAGTGTCTCGCGTGAACGGAAAAGGGATCGCATATCTTTCGAATTGATACGGGTTTCCTACCATCATTGTGTGCTTTAAGAATTCGTACAGCACCGTCGCCTTCTTCTATTTGTTATTTATTGTTGCGTAGATTTGACTCTTTCGTACAAAGGTTGCGCCCTAATGCAATAAAAATTCCCCCGCATTTCCCCGAGGGGGAGAATGTGAAAGTGCGAATGCACGGTTGTCGGCCCGCTTGCGGCGCTTGCGCTCGGCCCCCGCAGCCCACCGCCTCGCCGCCTTCTCTTCCATCTCTTCCATCGGGTTTGTAGTATCACGTGTACACCACGCAGTTATCAAGCCGCTATAACGCCGCTGAGTCGCCAACGCACGCCGCTGACGACGTAGTTTGAGTGCGTTAAAGATATAAGGCGCGTTCTGACACCGATATCAGCGTCGCGTCCGTGGCTTATTCGGTAGAGCGTCGGGCTGCGGCCCGCAAAGTCCTCGGATCGAAACCTGGCGCCGGATGCTGTTTCTTTCTTAAATATAGAGGAGCACTGCGGACGCCGACGCCGCCGCCGGCGGTGGATGGTTTGGGGTCGCTTATAAAGAGCATTCGCTCTTAAAAAAGATGTGGTTGATAGTCAGCGCACATGTTTGTCTCCTCCTTTCTCGTGTCCCGTCTTCGGGCTGTTGTAATCGCTTAATTCGTTTTTTTTATTTTGCCACCCTCTCATTGGCTAGGTAGCGCACAAAATAGGCGTCGCTGAAGGAACGACGGGCATTGTGTTGCTGGAACTACGTGCGTCGCCTCCCTTCTTGGGCAAGCCGGCGGTCGTCCAGGCAGCTGGTGGCAGCGGTGGCGACGGAAGGGAGCGTATACGTCGGCGTTGGTCTTGGCGTCGGATTTGGTGAGAGCACGGTTTTATTATTATTATTATTAGAGTACCCTCAGGGCCTTTACGGCGTTACAGAGGGGGTGGGTACAGTGCATGAAAACAGGTAACAGTGTAGAAGTACAGCCAGTATGTAAACACAAGCATATTTCCGGAAACCAGGTTACTGCATTACATGTACAGAAAGTGCATTCTTGAATGATGCCGGATCTTCAATGGACACAATGTGGTGGGGAAGGTGGTTCCATTCCTCAGACATTTTGGGGAGAAATGAATCTGAGAATGCGTTGGTGCGGCCAGATGGAACGTTGTTGCCTTGAACGGATGGTCGATGCGGGATGATATGTACGTGGGCCGTGAGAAAAGGTCGCGTCTTATAGATGGGTTAAGGAAAAAGATTTTGTGAAACAGAGAGAGTCGTGAAATTTTTCTGCGATGGTGCAAGCTTGGTAGAACCAGGTTATTTTTCATTAGTGAAACACTGGAGGTACGGGAGTAGTCGGAAAGTATAAATCGAGCTGAGCGGTTTTGTACAGATTCCAGAAGAGAAATTAGGTTTTGTTGTGCAGGGTCCCAGATTGCCGAGGCATACTCTAGTTTAAGGCGAATTAGTGTCCGATAAAGTGTTAACCTGAGGGGGGATGGATCATGAGAGAAATTACGGCGAATATATCCTAAGGAACGGTTTGCGCTGCTGCAGACATAATTAATGTGTGTGTGCCATGTTAAGTCATTGCTGATATGAACACCAAGATACTTGTAGGATGTAACGTATTCGAGAGTGGCTCCGGTAATTTTGTAATTAAAGGGCTGCTGGGAATAACGTTTGCGCGTAATGGTCATGCTTTTGCATTTGTTTGTGTTAAGTATCATGTGCCATTTGCTGCACCATTTAGAGACAGTGTCGAGGTCGGCGTGTAAATTAAAGTTGTCCGTTCGGTCACAAATTTCGCGAAATTACGCAATCATCAGCGAATAATTTTATGGAGGAAGTTATACCATTAGGAAGGTCGTTAATAAATATTAAAAATAGCAGAGGACCTAACTCCGAACCCTGTGGTACACCGGATTTAACATCAGTAGGGAGAGAATTGCATTCGTTAGCAGTCACGAATTAGGAGAAATTGGTCAAAAAGCATTCTATCCACTTAAACACGTTAGGGTCAATGTTTAGGGTACTGAGCTTAAGAAGTAATAATTGATGAGACACTTTGCCAAACGCTTTTTGAAAATCTACAAAGATGCAGTCTACAGATGAACCGCGATCCAGAGCTGATGCAACGTTGTGTGTGAATGTTAGAAGCTGAGTTTCGCATGAGTAATTTTTCCGAAAGCCATGTTGAAATAGGCTGAAAAAGGAGTTGGATTTAAGGAATGATAGAAGGTTAGAATAAATGACATGCTCTAAAAGTTTACAGGAAATAGACGTTAACGATATTAGGCAGTTTTAGCATATCGTTACCGTGTTTGCGTTACCGTATACCGTGTTGCCGGAAGCGCTGGCGACGTTGAAGCCTGTGCCGGTAAGTTGCCGTTCGCGGCAACTCTCGCGCTGCGCAGTCTTCTCCCGCAAACACGGTAAACGGTAACGTAAACACGGTAACGATATGCTAAAACTGCCTATTGGCCGGTAATTTAAAGGAGAGCTTTGGATACCGGATTTGAAAACAGGGACGACCTTCCCCACCTTCCAATCAATTGGCACAGCACATCACTGAAGGGATTGAAAAAAGATGTGTGGCAGGATTATTGACGAATAAACTTGGGTGTTTTTTTAAGAGCTTGGGATTAATTTCGTCTATGCCACAACTGGAAGGTTTAAGGTCATGAATCAGCTTCATAATTCCAACAGGATCTACTACAATAGGATCCATAGGAAAAAAGTTGTAATCGCATAATTGCGGCACAACATCCGCAGGACAATTCGAAAACGACTTTGCGAATACTTGATTCAGAACGCGACAACATTCGTCACTGCGCATGACCTGGTTGTCAGCATATCTAAGAGATATAAGTTCTTTTTTATTAGGTCTAATTGTCTTCCAAAACAATTTTGGGTTACTTTGGATAAGCGAGGGGAGAGTGTTTGTAAAAAAGACGTCCTTTGCTTTTTTTATGGCTGCACGATAAGCGTCGGAAATATTTTTGTAAGCAAACCAGCGGGATGTCTCATTTTTGCGTTTGGCTACATGAAATGAGCGTTTCTTTAGGTTTCGCAGTCGTTTTAGATCAGATGTGAACCAAGGTGAGCGTTGCTTGCCAGAAATAACAACTAAAAGAATATATTTGTTAGTCAAAAACTTAACTTTTTCTTTAAACAAGTGCCAGCTGTGTTCAACCGTGCGATCAAAAAAGCCTACTACGTAGGCATCGATAAAACATTTGAGTTCTGTATTAATTGAAGCGTAGTCTCCTTTGGCGTAATTTCTTATTGCTTTGCTGTGTGTTAGCCGGCGCGAAACCTCAGCTTCTAAGGTAAAATGAATGAAACAATGAGCGCTTAAACCAGGAAGGAAAATTAGGAGTCGCACAAGATCTGGAACATTTCTCAGGACCAGATCTAGTATGTTAGCGGACGTCGGACCCACTCTGGTTGGTTTGTCAACTAGCTGAGTCAAATTAAAGTCGAGACACATGTTAAAAAATGTAGTACTATCTCCTGATAGATTACTGTAAGCAGAGCAGGGCACTGACCAGTTTATTTTGAGGAAGTTAAAGTCCCCGAGCAAGAACAACGGCGCATGTGGAAATTTCAAGACCAGGTTGTTAAGACCGTCATGTATTTTGTCACAAAAGTCAGATGTAGCATTGGGCGGACGATAACAGGCGCAAAACAGGGCGTTTTGATTATTTAAGTGTATCGAAACACAGATAATTTCTAAGACTGAATTTGTTATCACCATACTGGAAGTGAGACAATCGGCTGCAGCGATCAATACACCGCCACCAGGTTGATTACAACGATCAGCTCGGTATACAAAGTAATTTTTATCGCAACAAAACAATTCCGAGTTTGCCGTTTCCTTTGACAACCAAGTTTCCGTTAGGACTACTATGTCTGCAGCGCAGTCATCAAAAAAAGAAAACAAGGCATCGCGCTTGTTAGTGACGCTGCGCACATTTGAAAATAAGACTGACAGGTTCTTGTCGTTATTTTTTGGGCGCGGGTCAGATGTTAGGATGACACGGTATCTGAACCCCCGGACGTATCATCGATCTGCCTTGGCTTGTTCGTTTCCAGTTCGCATATGCTATCGGTAGCAGGAGAGTAGACATAGCACTTTTTGTTCAGGTAAAGCTTGTTATAGCGAATGGTAAACTGCTGGCCGCTATCCTTTTCGTACTCGTACAACTTTTTTCTCATGCTCCTCGTTGCCCTGCAAAAATCTTCGTTCACGACCACGTCAGACTCTTTCAGCTTTTTTTTGGAATTCAAGATGCTGTTTCTTCATTTGGATGAGGAGAACTTTACAATAATTGGCCGACATTTACCAGGAATGAACTTGCCTAACCTGTGGGCGCGAGATATTCGGTCGTCGCTAGTAGTCAAGTTCAAGTTCAATACGGAATTCAGAACTGCACAAACCTTTTCCTGTGGTTGTGCCCACGTCTCGGAAGAGCTGTCTGCAAGGCAATGAAATATTAAATTCTCCCTTCGTTAGCGATCTTCAAAGTCATCTAGCCGTTGGTTCAGTGCCATTACTTGTGGTTGATAATTTTGCGTGGGCAGCCCTTCGGGGCAGCTGACATGTTTTTCAACTTCCGAAAGCCTATTATCGAGATCCGTAATCTGTTGCTCAAGGGATGATTGCGCCTCTTTCACTTCATTAATAGACTCCATCAGTTCATCGTGCTTTACATCTATCTTGTTATGCAATGACTTAATAAGGGAAAGCAGCTCGTTGTAGTGTTCGTCAGGAACATCCTTTGGGGGGCCGGGGTTTGAATGAATATCGCCAGACATGATCAGCAGTTTTACAACATGAACACATTCGCTTGTCACAGCAATCATTACACAAGGGCATGGAAGCAGCAGCAAGCAAACATTGTTTGATCTTTTGCTATAAAGGGAAGGAGCAGAACCCACCTGCACAAGAAAAGCGAAAGGGTTGCTGTAGACTCGCATTGTTGCTGCACTTCCATGCCCACTGAAGGCGATCCTCGGGTCCCAGCTGTTTAAGTAGAGCTGCGGTGATGCGTCGGTCACTTTGGATGACGGCGGTGCGCAGAGGGGCGGGGAGTCGTTCCACAAAAACGGTTGCTGCGCTTGGCAGTCCGGAGTGTTTACTGCAGAATGCAACGCCTGGAAGCCTTGGCCGCCGAGTTGCGCAGTTGGCTGCAGTGTCTTAGCCGGGAGCGGAAGAATTTTCCACGAGGCAAGGAAGGTCAAAATCTGCACAACAAAAGTGAAAGGGTCGCTGTAGATGCGCATCGTTGCTGCACTTCCATGCCCACTGATATCGGCTTGTTTGACTTCATGTGAGCACTAACGCAATTTTCTTGGTAGTCGAGGATTTTTGACTTTTCTAGATATATGCAGTACATCTAAGAGCGGAACTTTTGTTATCTGCAGTCATGATGGAGACGTCGGTAACAAAACCCAACCTAATGTTGCTCACCGAAGGGCTAGGTATCACACGGAGAGAGCCCACGCGGGAGACAGACGGTGCACTCACCGAGCACATCTGCGGGTTTACCCCCTGCGTTCTCGCGGAATGCCATGTGATAGCGTCACGCTACCTTTCGCGCCGCTGTGCGCTCCGCTCACGGCACGTGTGGCGGCCGTGTGCGCTCCTTGTGCATGCGCTAGGATGCGGTTATATAAATATAAAAGGAATCTCACAACAACGCATGGCATCGCACTTCTCTTTCGTCTCTGCCACCGATCCCGTCGCCTCTGTCGGAAGCGACGGAAACAGAAGTGAGATCGTCTAACACCGGATTTGAGTTTCCTTCATTTTGCAAAAAAAGTGTCCACTCATGTGCTACACCGATACAACTCAACCAACCACCGTTCATAAATCCTGCATTCATTTAACCTTAACAAAGAACATGCAAGAAAGGGTATGGTTAAGTGCATTTCACTTGTCTCTGGTTTCATCTTTTGTAGAGCCACGTGTGTGAATTCAAGTGACGTTGCATGGGTAATCACTGTGGGTGTCGTTTACAGCTTCGTTTTCAAACCACCTTCGTAGGGTGGATTGGCGGGCATTTTTTGCCCACAGGGATCGTTTTTGCTTACGTCGATGAAACCGTTGGGGGGGGGGGGTAGAGGTATACAGCTTTGCTGTAAAAAATGCCTGCAGTATGTGTTGTATTCCACTCCATGCCCATGATTCCACTCCATAGAGCCAGTAATGCGCAACGGCTCCTGGCCTCCCTGGAGGTGGTACCTACATTTATTAATTGGTCCTTTCTACAGTGATGTTTTTGTAAATATAATAGTATATCACGGCTGTGATAGTATTGTTTCGCGTGCAGAGTATGTTATCCCAACTACAAATTCAGGCCGACCGATTACAAGCAACTTCTGAATAGAGTACTTCCATATGACAAGTCTCAAGCTATGAAAGCTTTGAATATGGGCCGTTTGATTATCCTTGCTCCTGATTTGTTCGTATGCGTGCCAGCACGAATCGCTGCGTAGTTTATGTAACTTTTGCTGTGCTCATTCATACCTGACTTACAGAAGCAATAGGTGCATGCGTCCTCAATTATGGCGCGGCCTTGATAGTTTCCGCGCCACAATACGTTTCCCCATGTGCAACTCATGGTGCATTAAAGTGAGGCGTCCTAAAGGGACAGACAACCGAATATTGTCGAGTATATATTCTCTATCCCAAATGAAAGGGCATCACTTAAAGCACCTTGACAAGAAACGGTTTTGCTGACAACGCCCTAGAACTTTTTAAATCGAAAATTTTAGATCTGCGAATTTTGAAAATGTTTAGAAATACATATACAATTTAACATGGTACAAATACTTGTGTTGAAAGGTTTTCAATACGTACATAAACGTTTCAGTAGTTATAGTAGCTGCTAGGTTTGCAGGTCGGCTACCGAGTCGGCTTTCTAAGTAGAAAGCCACAACGCATTCACAAGGCCCACCTTCACCTGGAACCATAAAACACACTGGCGACGGGGATGCGTACTGGGATCGCATTTTAGGCGTGTGTATTATTCCCATCCAATCCCGAATTTTAATTTAAAAAAATCTGAGAGCTGACACTATAGCTGATTAGCGATCGCAGTGACATAGTTTGTCTCGGGTGTCTGCTAGTTTCTGCATAGTGTGTCTACTAGTTTCTACCTTTAATTTTATGCGTGGTGAATAAAACTTCATGTGAAGGTCATTTCAATAGCCAACACGCCCCTTCACCAAGTGTGTAATCATTTCCTTAGCCGGTGCAGTATTTCATTCTGGGTCAATTTTCCTGCTTGGAACTTCTGATTATGCTAGGTGGCAAGTTGAAGATGAACTTGAGTGAGTTTGTGTTGTGGGTGCCCAAGAGTTTTTGTGAGGGTGTAAAGGTGGGCAGTCGAAGGGCCGTTTTGTAGGCTTTCCATTTAAGGAAACACTGGTTCCAGAAACATCTTTTTTTTTTGCTTTCCAACCAATTCTGATGAAACTTCATAGGCTTGTTCAGTTTTTTTAGCTGATTTCAAATATCTAATTAGTTTTGATGTGAGGCAACTAGTTTCTGTGTTAATTAAAAAAAAATTCCTTGGTTGTTTATGAGAACAGTGGAAAAAAACTATTCAACAAGATTGCCAGCAAGACATGAATAGATACCAGAAGTTGTGGAGAATGAAACATGGGAAGCAGTTTTTTGTTTTGCAATCACATACAAGTTTACACCAATTCTAACTTCTAGGTTTGAACTACTATTGCTAACCAATTAAAAATAATGCTAAATAAACAAATACTGAAATGCAAGATCTGCTTCCCATATCGCATGGTTTACACATTCAGCTTCACAGTGCGAAAGAAGTGATCATTTCTAGTTGCCCTACATGCTGGGATGTACTGTCGGCATCAAATGAAACGCGAACATGAAAATATGGACCAGAACGTGCAGAACGAGAACGGGCTAGGGCAAAGGCCAGTTCTTCGTCCTCCTTCGGGTGTTTGGTTTGGGTGGAGCAGGGGTCAAGAACTTTGCTCGAGCAGTCGGTGGCGGCTGAAACCATAGCTCCACGTGGCTGTGTCAATACAAACAACGTGCAGATTTCCTCGAATTCCTGGACTCGCAGCTCTCTCCGCAGGGGTGGAGATCTTGTCGAAGGCGGTCTTCTCATGTAAAATGCGGAGGCTGTCTAATAGGTGTCTGCTCGCGGTTATCTTGGTGAGGGTCTCCAGGTGCGCAGTGTGTTGCACGGCTTGCACCTTGATTTGTTCTTCGAAAGTGTTGCGCGCACCCAACGCGTCATATTTTTCGTTTGGAGCGTGCATGGGTATTCCTAGGGCTTAGTAATGCTCATTTCTTGATGAGGCTGCTTGGCTTGCAGTCATTTTAAAATATTCGCGGAATTGTGGAGTTGTTAGGGGTTTGTGTGAGGGAGAGGCTGGAAGATGGGTACTTGTTGTTAAGGGGGGATATGGCGATCCACCCGCCCCAGTTGACTGAATATTGCTTCACTAAAGTTCGCAAACTGGGGTCACTTCAAATGTAAGCTGAATAATCTTGCGCAAGCGCTGTTTGGTAATGAAATTGTAGGTGTAAAACTATATTATGACCATTGATCTAAATTCCTGCGTAGGCTAAATAAATGGTGGGAAGCGGCAGCGTCCCGCGGTGGCCTACGGCTGCGGGTCGAATATGACAAGCGTTAGGTCGGCGGGGGAGCGGGGGCGATGCTACGATATGAACTAGACATTCTAGCTTCACCGTACTATCAGATCCGTTCGCCCCTAACGAGATCCGCGGCTTGTTTGGTTTAATAATCAGTATCCTGGAGTAGCTACCTAGCGATGATAAATAAGAGTATCTAAACAAATGGCGTATACATGCACAAGCAAACCGCGGTATGTACGTGCGTTGCTTAAAATAAGCTGCCGACAGTTTTTACCTACGATTGCCTTTGTGCAGTCGCGCGGGCGCCGGCTGGCAGCTTGTTATGTAGCTTTGTGCTTGACACAAATATTGACGCCCAGGTGCAACATACGACGCGGGGCGCTGCGCGTTTCTCGCGCAAGCACGACCATTGCCCAGGTCAGGTTAGTTTTTCCAGACTGCTCTCACACTATAGTTCGCGTAAATCCATATTGCGGCCTCTCAACGCCGAAAGTGCACAACAAACGTCTTCGAATCGAGCACGCATTAATAAAAAAAAGTAAAAGCATTGCACGCACGGCATAGGACTCGCCGGCCAATAAGATGGCTCTAGCGGCGCCGGAGTGCGCGGTGTGCCGGAGCACGACCGGCTTTATAAATAGCGACTTGCGCACGCGCCCTTTTCCTACGGGGCTACGCGGTCCTGTTTTTTCCCGCCGTATACATTTTAGGGTTTGGACAATTTATTAGGCTTTGTTGACATTAACAGAGCGATGACGATGCTGACAACCTGGCAGTTGTCATTAGCATCGCGGCACAAAGGCGGTGCGTTCGGAGAGCTATTTTTCTGCCCTACACTGAAGGTGCGGGGAGTTTCTTTGTGCAGCTGAGCCACCCAGGCTTGGACCACATGATGGAGCGTGTTTATGCTGCTGACTACTGCGCCGGACGACGGGTCGTCTGCAGCTGGCGAGCCTGCTGAAGCGGAGTGGTGCAGCCTGGCCGAGGGAGTCGGCAGTCTCTACTTTGCGGCCACGGGCCATCACGGATGCACCGCCACCTTAGCAACGCTTGCTTGGGCTGGCTGGTGCGATTCTTCACGGATCTACCTGCCTGCAGACATCAGCGGGTGATGACCGCGCCTGCTGGAACATTGCCAGCGGTGGCATTGGACAAGCGTAAGCCGGCGTAGGGAACGCTATGCAGTGACTAACGATTTAATCGAAGAACGAACTTTCCGTCGCCTCTAGTCCTGTAGTCAGCTCTCGCCGGCGTACGCAAGAAATTTAGGAGGGAGGGATGTGGGGATTGCGACTTTCACGCGAACCCCTTTCTGGCTAGCTTCCCATCGCGGCTGGCGTTGCACAATGCGCCTCGCTCGCGCGACGGGAACCATACGAGAGGGCGCCAGCGACCAGAGTCTTCGTTGTCGCCAGGGTGGAGGCGTTGACCCTTTTCCCCTCTGCCTTACCTGAGAACCAGTTCTTCCTCGGCACTAGCGCCACCAAATGGCGAGGTCTGGTGGGTTGTCGCATGACGAGAGGACGCTCTCTTGTCTTGGTGATGCGGTGGCGCGCGGACGTTTCGGCGGCCAGTCCGGACCTGGGAAACGCGCCACAATGGGACGTGTCCGGGCGAGCTGGGAGACTGCAACCGCGCTCGCACGCGCAGCGCTCCGCTGCTCCGGTATGCCATCGGTGATTCAAACCATCTCGATCTCTAGCGTTGTTTAATGCCACGCTCCCAGTGTTACCGTTATGGCCTACGAGTAATCTGTATGCAGTATATTTGATTTGCACTTTGCAATAAATGCTGCCATATGGTGTTTTGCCCTCTCCGCGTCCTGCCTTTGTCTGCCTCCGCAAACAACAAACCCGTACGCAGCCGGCGCTCGCAAGGCATGTTTGCTGAGCGCGGATGGCTGCGGGGTGGGAAATAACTAGTGTGTGAAATGTAGAATCCTACTATATATATATATATATATATATATATATATATATATATATATATATATATATGTGTATGTGTATATGTATATGTATATATATATATGTATATGTATATATATGTATATGTGTATGTATGTGTGTATATATATATAACACCACGTCCGATTCTCAAGACGCCATGTTTGTTCTCCCCAGGACGGATTCCCCGCTTCTTCCTTCACTTCCACTCGGCGGCTGTCCTCCTCGGTTTGGTAGTGGATTGGCCGGTGACCTAGGTCTCAGCTTTTTGCTTGATGTTTTACGTCTCTACACTCGGCCACACTGCAAAGAGGTGCACCACCGAGCTGTTTGCGTGGGCCCCTGGCTCTGTCTCGACAGACCCACGAAAGGCTAAAGAGTCCGTTGCAGGTCTCTTCCCGTTGGTTATGTCTCGTGGTTTGGTTCTCTTTCTTTCTGGCCAGTGCTAGAGCAAAGCTTGTTTCCATTGATGAGGAATTCTTCACTGCATATTCCAGAAAGATCCTCTCCAGCGTTTCTAAGCGGCGTGTTCTGCTGTCAATGCTGTCCGTTTGTTTGAAGGTATTCCTCCCTCTCATGGTCATTTGGTTCTCGTTTTTATTTATGCGTAAGTCCGTCTTTTGTCCACGTGCTTGCCTTCAAGATTTTTGTTGTCGGTATCGGTAATTGTCGCAAAAGCATCCTTGTCTGTAGCAGGTGTATACTTATGTTCGTCGTGCTTTTCATCTTTCGTTCGGGCGTTTGATGCTACCTCGCCGCTGGCTTCGGCCTCATCAATTTTAGCTGAAACGATGTCCTGATCCTCAATGGATTCTTCATAAACGTTTGTGGATGAGTTTCCCAAGATGTTGGTATCGGTCGTCTTTTTGCCTTCTGGTCGGCACAAGATTCTCTTCCTGGGGTGTTCATGTTACCCATAGTGGTAAGCGGAATGTGGTCTTTCACCGGCACCTTGGAGTTGTTGCAGGGCTCCATTCCAAGGCTCACGTTATCTTTGTTCAAGGATGTGGGCGTCGTGATGTCTGAAAAGTGGTAGGACCCGTCCTCACTTCGTTCTATGGGCGGGGTAGGTGTGAGCGCCACCACATGCGGCTGCTGCTCCGCCAGACGTCTTGATTGCAACCGGGAGAGCGAAGAACGGTGAATGGTGCCCCTCACATTCATGTCGTCGAGCTGCTGAGCCGTGCCCTGGGGATGCTGCGGAAGGACCTCGTCGCCAATGCAGCTGCTGACTGAAGGGGGACGGTGGCATTCCTGGAACAACTACAACTACAACTACAACTACAACTACAACTACAACTACAACTACACTGCGGCGTAGCTGTCTTACTGTGGGCTTGTTGAAAGACAGCTGCCGCCTTCGCGCCATCCTGCCGGCTGGCACTGCGGCGTAGCTGTCTTACTGTGGGCTTGTTGAAAGACAGCTGCCGCCTTCGCGCCATCCTGCCGGCTGGCACTGCGGCGTAGCTGTCTTACTGTGGGCTTGTTGAAAGACAGCTGCCGCCTTCGCGCCATCCTGCCGGCTGGCACTGCGGCGTAGCTGTCTTACTGTGGGCTTGTTGAAAGACAGCTGCCGCCTTCGCGCCATCCTGCCGGCTGGCACTGCGGCGTAGCTGTCTTACTGTGGGCTTGTTGAAAGACAGCTGCCGCCTTCGCGCCATCCTGCCGGCTGGCACTGCGGCGTAGCTGTCTTCTGAAGGATAATCGGTTCGCGCTTCATGAGCTGCGCTTTTTTTTCTCTACTATTGTGTTTCTATTTGCTTTCGTGTTTGTGTTCCTATTCTTGCCACTGTTAAGCCAGGTTTCCCGTTGTAAATTTAATGTGCATAATAAAAACAACTACACAGAGGGACCTGGTGATTTGTTTCTGAATTGTTTTGCAAGTCCCGTAATTGCTTCGCAAAATTGATGCATTTTGTTTATTGTGCCTCGCGGTCCGATTTTTGTTTTATAGATGCATTGTACAGGAAATTATTTAACGAGTGCGCATTAAATAAATGAGTAACGTTAAATAAATTCCGGTTAAAGGGTATGTATAAAGCAGAAATCGGGCAGCGAGGCATCCCATAAAATAGGCATTGGTCATAAAGACTGGCCACAAAGCCAAAAATGTGCATGAGAATTCACGGGGTGCACCAATAGGCATTATCATGGCAACATACTTTGCCAAGATTTGTTCAATATTGGCCTTCCAGAGCTTGGCCATTTGTTGGCTTGTCAACTTTCCCAAGCGCCAGCCAATAATGGCGGCCGAAGTATTGCCAAGCTCGGACACATTGGTTGGCCACTGATGATTTGCCGTGCTTGGGCTTGGCAATTTCTGCTGCTTGGGAACGTCTTGTACACATTGAGGTTCGTACGTCTTCTAGTCATCTTAGTAAAGATGACTTATCAACATCTCACGGAGCTCAAGACGTTGGAGATCTTGCACAATTGTCCTGTAGATATCTCTCTTAAGACATCTTTGAGACCTAAAAAATAGACGTCTTATAGCTAACTCGCATAGTGCAAGATGTCTAAGACCTTGCAAGACCATGGTGGACATCTATAAGACGTTTTGTGTTCAGTGGGCTTTTAGGCCTCCAAAATTGTGCTGGACAAGGTAGTGTAATTAAGTTACTGAGTAGTTACTACAACATATTTTACTTATTTCTTGCCTAAATATTTAGCGCATGGGCAAATTCTTTTTTGCAATAGGCAGTTTTAGCATATCGATACCGTGTTTGCGTTACCGTTTACCGTGTTGGTGCACAGCGCGAGAGTTACCGCGAACGGTAACTTACCGGCACAGGCTTCACCGTCACCAGCGGCTTCCGGTAACACGGTAAACGGTAAAAAAAACGTGTCGGAAGGACCCTTTAAACCTAGTAGAGTTAGAGTCAATAGGCAGTTTTAGCATATCGTTACCGCGTTTACGTTACCGTTTACCGTGTTTGCGGGAGTCCACTGCGCAGCGCGAGAGTTACCGCTAACGGTAACTTACCGGCACAGGCTTCACCGTCGCCAGCGGCTTCCGGTAACACAGTAAACGGTAACGCAAACACGGTAACGATATGCTAAAACTGCCTATTGACTCTAACTCTACTAGGTTTAAAGGGTCCTTCCGACACGTTTTGTTTTTAAGCTCTACAGGTGATGGCTATATTGTCAAAGCAACTACAGTTATTGTGAACGCTTCACCCGAAAAGTGAAATATTCCCGCTACTTTAAACAAAAGCAAATAGATATCAGCAAAAAAATTATGCGTGATTTGCTTTGACACTAATTCATCAGATGTCGCTACTTGCGCCGCGGCGGCCGAAATACGCAAACCGCAAACGGTGTGCTAAATAAAAGAGAGTTTTAGCATAGCGTTACCGTGTTTACGTTACCGTTTACCGTGTTTGCGGGAGTCGACTGCGCAGCGCGAGAGTTACCGCGAACGGTAACTTGCCGGCACAGGCTTCACCGTCGCCAGAGGCTTCCGGTAACACGGTAAACGGTAACGCACACACGGTAACGATATGCTAAAACTGCCTAATACATGCCGTTTTCAGCGGCAAACGGTAACTCCCGCTCCCGGTAACACGCTAAACGGTGACGCAAACACGGTAACGATATGCTAAAACGCTATTACAGACGGATAACTACCTAAATGTGTGGTTTTGCTTTTCCACGCACTGCGTGCCCGCTTATGTATTACCCGTAAAAAGTACACGCAAGAGAAAACGGCTTGGGGTACGTGTTCTTAACGCCTGGATGAAAAATATGTGCGAACCGTTTCCTCCGAGGAAAAATTTCAGCTTTAGACTTCAATGGCCATTCTTCTACAGACATTTGCATATAAAGTGACCGTTAGCGACGTACACATTAAAATGGATCGTACCACCATGGCTTGGCCCTTTCTCGCTTTCATTAAATAAGTTTTTTCTGTAGTTAGTTAAGATTTGGTAATAATATTTCGCGATATCTTTTTCCTGCAAATAAAACAGTATACCTGTACTACCCCTAATAAATTATTAGTTGCATTTGCTAAAACCCCAACTTCATTCTTGAGAAGAGCTGCGGGCGCTACAGACTGGCCCTGCGACCGCGGAAAGGTTCTAGTTTGTTAATTCTCGCTCTTTCTTTTTTTGTGTGCGTTGCATATAAGTGCATTCGTTTATGCAACCGTACGGACTGGCACCATCACCGCTGCCGCGGCGTACGCATGCGAGTAACACGTTCCAGACCGCGCTCGACCAACGCAGAAGCAGACGGAAGGTGTGCTGTACCGGGTCGGACGTAACGCAGCAACCTACGTGTTGTTTTTTAATTGGCGCCGCGTATCGTAAAACGGACCATTGCAAAAAGGTTGCAGGTTCATAGGGCGTCTTCATACTTTGGCTCCGCCAGCCGTAACGTTTTTTTACGGTGAAATACGTTTGACGTAACTTCAATTTAATTGTCAGGTTACGGCGGGCGCAAGTTTCTGCTTTCCGTTACGTCGAACGTAACTCAAAACATGAGGTTAAAATACAGTCGGACGCAACTTTAATTTTAAAAATCGCACGCCTCGGTTCGAGTCACCTGAGTCGAAACTGGGTGCGTTATTCCGGGAAGGGGCTAAATGGGAAAATACGAAACGGGAAGGGCGTTTTGTACCGGGTTGAAGCGGCAGGGAACAAACGAGAAGGTTCAAATGGGAACGGGTTCAAATGGGAACAGGGGAAATGGGAAAGGCGAAGAGCTCTGATTATCATCGTTTTTTCGCGTTCGTTGTCATCTGCATGCAATTTTCTGCAGCCAGAGCACCGGACCGGAGCTCGCCGGAACATCAAGAGCGCTCGAATAAAAGGGCGCGTTTTGGGGACGCAGGGTGCGCTGACGCTTCGTCAGCTGTTACATCTCGCTCTATCCCGCTTCCGTGTGCTGCCACAACAGAAACCCTGCCTGATGACGCCCCCGTGGACACGCTACCAGATGGATATTCGGGACAGCCTGGAGCGGTGATCCTTGAAGACAAGCATGATGGAGGTGTTTATGTTGACAGCAGATCGGCGCCAACCTTGTTGACTACAGAAAACGTTAAGTGGAAGAGGAAGGAAAGCGACCTCATGAGTCAAATTGTGCGACTAAACCGCTGCGACAGCTGAGAGAGGATTCCTTCAGTGCGGACCTTTCGTACATACGGCAAAAGGCCGCTGAAAACGTGTCTTCCGCATTATTCTTGCTTGAACAAGTAAGGAATTTTAAGAAAGTAAGGCCGACATGGTCCGAGGAAACAACTTGTCGCTGTGTTGTTCTCAGCCCCATATATCTACAAAGGCATATGAACGTATACGAGGTGAAGCACTTCTGAGGCTGCACTGCAGAAGTGCTCAGTTCGGGCTTATCTGCATCCAAAGTGGCGATATGGGCTTCACAAAACTGGTTGCAGCTCGCCTTAAGACTGAGGCAGAAATCCTAAGCAAGCCACAATCAATGGGTGTAGCCCGAAAGAACCCATTCCCGTTTGACCCCTTCCCGTTTGAACCCATTCCCGAAACGCCCTTCCCGCTTGACCCGTCCCGTGTGCGCCAGTTCCCGAAACGACCTTCCCGTTCAGCTGGTTGGCTGCCTAATAATCTTACTATGATGTCTTCTCGCTGAACGTCTGAAAGGCCCTTAGAGGTAGTATTCCCGCGACAATTTTAAGTTTCTCCAGTAAAGAAAATTTAGGCTAGAGACGACCCTGCGCTGCTTAAGTTTTTGAAGGTTTCCCTACTATGCAAACTGAGTACGCCAGAGTGACGGGAATAAACAAAATCAATAAAACGCAAAGCTAAGTTTATATTTTTCGCCGCTTCTCATGACTGCGATTTTTTATAGCCAGATGTGGCATATGTATCCAGATACATAGGGTTACTTTATTTTTATACATCTTTTTATCTTTTATAGTTTTCATCTGTTTCTTTTCGACATTGATGTACACTTGCGCTATTATAACGATTACGTGTGTTAGTCCGCCAAATACGATTTCTTTCAAAGTGAGGGTGTTTTTGCGATTTTTTATTTGTGCTTCCGCGGCGCTTTTCTGGGCTTTTTTATTTTATCATTTTTTGGTTTGTTAGTTTAAAAGACTTGTTTGTTAATTTAAAATATTTGTTTATTAATTTGTTAATTGTTACTTTGTTTGTTAGGCTTTGTTAATTTAAAAGATTTGTTAATTGGTATGACGAATTGTAACCAAATGTCGTCGTCTCTAGATTCAAAAAGTGAAGCCCAGGTTTGAAAAGCAGTCAATTGAGGACTCTGGATGTACTGAGCATGCTATCGCAGCGGCTGTGAACAAACGGAAATAAATGAAAAACAATATGAAAATGTTTTTATAACGTTTCATAAACTGGGTACGTTATTCCGGGAAGGGGCTAAACGGGAAAATGTGAAACGGGAAGGTTCTTTCGCCCCGGGTTGAAATGGGAAGGAACAAACGGGAAGGTTAAAATGGGAACGGGTTCAAACGGGAACGGGCCAAGTGGGAAAGGGCGAAACGGGAAGGTCGTTTTGCGCCGGGCTGAAACGGGATAGAACAAGCGGGAAGGGTGAAATGGGAATGGGTTCAAACGGGAACCTCCCGAGCGCGCAATGGCAGGCGAGTGAAAGGGGAGAGGAGGCGAGAACGCGCAACGGCAGGCGAGCGAAGGGGGAGAGGGAGCCGAGAACGCGCAAACGGCAGGCGAGCGAAGGGGAGACGGAGGCGAGAGCGCGCAAACGGGAGGCGAGCGAAGGGAAGAGGAGGCGAGAGCGCGTGACGTCTAGGCGAGCGGAAGGGCAGAGGAGGCGAGAGCGCGCGACGTCACGTGGCGTACTACGTCATGGCGCCGTTGCTACGCACGCTCTCCCCTCCGCTCCGCGCCGTTGCTAAGGCGAGGAGGCGCGCGCGCGATAACACCTGCGGCTGAAGACGGACGGCGGCAGAAGCGTGACTCAGGGTAGCGTAAGAAGTGCATTCGCACTTAAAATGTTCCGCCGGTACTCGCCACCCCGCACCCGCCGCGGTTGCTCAGTGGCTAAGGCGTTCTGCTGCTCAGCACGAGGTCGCGGGTTCGATTCCCGGCCACGCCGCCCGATTTTCTGATGGAGGCAAAACGCAAAAATGCCCGTGTGCACGAGATTTCGGCGCACGTTAAAGATCCCCAGGTGGTCAAAATTAATCCGGAGACCTCCACTACGGAGCGGCTCATCGCCTGCGTTGCGTCGGCGCGTTAAGCCCTACAATGAATCAATCCATCAATTGCTCGGCATCCCGTATCCTCCCGGAAATAGCGAACTCAAACGAAATAAATTGAAGGTACACAACATCGAACTCGGACTTGGAAAGGCAGCGACGGTTTTCCCCTCTGCTTGGCGACACTTTGAAGGTGCTTGGAACTGAACTGCAGCTTCCCCTTAACCTTGAGGTGTCCAAAGTGAAGGTTGTCAGATTTTGTAGTGGAATAAAAGTTTGTCTTTCCAACAGCTAAAAACAAAATGTTCAAGAAGCACATCTATTTATTATCCCCGGGAGCCTGAAAGACGGACAGTTGGGAAGACGAAGTTGTTTTGCTGTTAGCACTTCGCATGTACGAGCAGGTAGAACGGAAATACACATTTGACTATGACGATCGCCTGTCAAATATTCTCAGTGCCAGCAGTGAGGTTACTTGCTCATAAATGGGGTAAATTACCAATAATGCGGGGTTAAGCTGCGTCAGAAATCAAACATATGGGTTTATGACACAGCTAGGGCAAGGCGATAAAGAAATAAAATGGTAGCCTTACTCTGGTGGGAGAAACAAGCTCAGAAACGTCACAAATATTTTAATCCCTACTGCAACTAACAAGTTGAACGATGGTAAATATGAATACTATGATCAGTTTTCTTCAAATCAGTCGCTTTAGTTTTTTTAAAATGTAAGAAACAGCCATAATTGTTTGTCCTTTTTCACTGCGAACTGCTACTCAACCGTTGATCGGACAATAAAAAAATGTGTTGAATGGGACCTCACTTTTCCGAGTTAGAACAAAAATAATGCAACAAATGTTTAGCTTTCTAGAATACTGAGGAATGGAATGCCATTTTGTGAAAATATCGCGAAAATTGAGTGACATGATTTTTTTTAAATGACGTCAAAAGGAGGGCCTTTTTTCAAAATTTCCATTTTTGGTCGCATTTCACGAAGCGGTATTTTGATAAATTTTCTTAGTAGAGCATTGAGCAGAGTATGAGATGTTAAGCAGCCCCTCGTAAAAATGCCTCAAAAACTATACGGGTGACCCTTTAGGGCGATGTGTAAAAAAAAAATTTTTTATGATTGCCACTTTTGAACGTCATTGCTCTCGCTACTAAGTTTGAGAAATATTTTCTCAAAAAATATAAATATTGCAAATTCAATTTTCGCAAATCGAGCAGAAAAGTTTGCGAATATTTGTTTAAAAAAATTATAAAAATTACGAAAACATTTCACTTAGTTTTACAGGAACCGCAAAATTGCCACACCAAGCAATGTGGAGAGTACCCCGGACCGATCGCATTCTAAATATTTTTTTTATTAAATCAACGATGGTGTTTCTCACTAAACTAATGCCAGTTCCATGGTGAAGGTACAATGCTCTACACAATATTAAAGTTTCATATTAAAACGAGGCGCGAAATGAAGAGGAGGCGCTAGACTGTGAGTTGTGCTAGATTCCTCTTCTTGTCCTGTCACGGTCCTTTTCGTTGATTGATTGATTGATTGATTGATTGATTGATTGATTGTAGGGTTTCTCGCGCCGACGCAATGCAGACGATGAGGCCCGCCGTAGTGAGGGGCTCCGGATTAATTTGGACTACCTGGCGATCTTTAACGTGCGCCGCAATCTCGCACACACGGGCGTTTTTGCTTTTCGCCTCCATCAGAAAAGCGGCCGCCGCGGCCGGGAATCAAACCTGCGTCCTCATGCTCAGCAGCACAACGCCTTAGCCAGTGAGCCACCGCGGCGGGTCCTGTGTCCTTTTCTCTAGTTCCACTTTAAGTACACTATGAACCAACGAGCCCAGCAATTTATTCTCTTGGATATCTATCTGACCTGTTCAAGAAAGGAAATTAAAACACTTGTAGAAGAGTGCTTCGTCCCAACGGTTCAATTCCTGTTTATAAACCGGAGTAAGTCGGTTGAACAACTCAATTGGTTCGTCAACAAGGGGCACCTATGTCGCAATGCCGTCAAAACACTACCATACGCTGTGTACATCGACCCGAGGTCGTACAGGGACATAATGCAGCGGCTATGAGTTTTCGCATCATCGGATCTTAATAATTGACAGCATTTTTTATCGCTGGTTAAATAAAAACAGACTGGTTTGCACGTCATATTGCGTGTATTATTATGGCCTAGTAAGGTAACATATGAACATTATCTCATATTTTATACTAGCGTAACAGCTGCAGCGGCTTTTCTCCGCATGTAGTTTGGACGTCACTGTTAAAGGTACGGAATTGCATTCATGAATGAAGAGGAAAATTTGTATTACTAAACCAGCTGCTTTGACTGAAACGCATCCTTTGGTTTTGCTCTTTTCCTCAAAAGGAATAATCTGAAATGTATATTAGCATGAACATCGCTTCAAAAAAAGAGAAAAAAACTTACGCCCACCTCCCCTCGCGGGAACCCTGGTGTGATGCGACGCTGGGGGGGGGTTCAAGCGCATGCGGAGAGCAACCGTTGACTGAAAGGCCGCCGGAGAGCGGCACACTGGTTATATTCTAGGCACTATATATGCGCAGCGCGCCCGAAGTAGAGGAAACCACGGAGAGAGAGAGAGAGAGTACTGCACATGCGCAGCACCGCGCGCAGCGCCGCCCACCGGCGGAGTGAGAGCGCGCTGGGCCGCACACGCTCTCACCTGGGCACGCGCCGGCGCCAGTGCGTCTTCCGCGGCTATGACGCAACACAATCCATCACCATCCACTTTAATCCAATCCAATCCAATCCAAGCCAAGCCAAGCCAATAGAATCCAATCCAATGCCCCTCGCGAGAGAGTGTTCGCTATCGGAGAGGAGAGCGGGAGTGGCTGCGGACAACGGACGCACGCCGCGGACAACCACGGACGCACGCAGGAAGGACAGGGCCGCCGACAAGAGATGCTCTGAGCGTCGCATCTAAAAAAACGGGATGCTTCCGCCTCAGATTGGGAAGACGAAGGCCTAGGTGGACCTGCCGTTGATGTCCTGTTGGACTTTATGTTGAATGTTCGTGCTACTTTCACCAGGCCGCTGCCGCAGCTTCATTCATTTCCACTTCCCCCTGACAGTGGTTACGACGAGCGGTATTTAGACCTGCTACAGCCTCTTCCGCTGTGGAGTACTTTTCTCGATCTTCGTCGCCCGTCAGGAGGGCCTTCTTCATCAACATCCCATAGGGATGGGGAATGGGCCTTTGAGCTCACGCGGCAACATTTACAAGGCGCTTTCAGAACGTTCTACGGACCCTCGCATTTCCTCAGAACCATCCTAGTTGTTTGCGTTTCTCGGCGCTCCGAGATTCTAATTCTCGCAACACTTTTCTGTACCTCACAACGCGGCCTTGAAACATCAAAATCAAAGATTTCCACTTAATAAAATCAAAATTATGCGAAGTCTGAAAGTTATACGAAGTAAATGTTTTGCTGGGGACATTTAATTGAACTGTGTGTAGGATTATAATCCCTTCCCTGTAATGTATTCTTTTAAAACGTCACTGTCAGATAGAAAACGCTTTCTGCGTTAAAGATACCCCGCTCTCTAATTATTAAACCTCGAAGACGACAATTTCTGCCAAGCTTGGGTAATTTGCGCACCCTAAGGAGTTTTTGTATTAAGCATATATATCTTAAATTGTAAGCTTCTTCAAAACGAAAAGACAATCTGCCTCTATCGCTAAGGAGCGCTGTCGATGTTAACAGCCTGAACAATGCAGTACCAGAGTTGGTATTATATTATTTGTACATGCTCCACATCATCGAACACTCTATCCATCGTAACATACTATAACGCAGCCGAATAGACCAGAACTGGGGAAAAGCTTTGAATATAAAACAATCAATGTTTGTTGTCGGGGTCACCCGCCCCGGGAGATATCGACCGAGTCGCGCTATTTAATGTCTTTTCTGCGTTGTCAGTCCCTCTTTGCCTTCTCCGTTTCACAGAAAGCCCGCATAAGGGCCTACAACCTAAGCACATAACGGCTAGAGTTAAAGTCAACACTGGGTGCGCAGGAAAAGAAAACGACCCTTCAATTTTAAGGAAGTTTCTAGCAACTTATCCTTCGCAAGTGCACGACGCTGAACGCCTCAGAGAATGCCGACGTCATCAACGTCCGAACAGTGTGTGGAGAACGAAAATGGAATTAAACGAAGACAGATAAAAAGTTCAAGCCAGCAACAGGGAAGAGCCGGAAGAAACTTTGGGGTGTGGGTAGGCGAGTTTAATGGCTCCATCGCATAAACGTGGGGAAGCGGCACCAGTAATTTATCCGGAATCGCTCTCAGCAAACACGCAATTAAGAGAATCGAGCACGTCTGAAAATCCGTCCCACGATTTATTTATTCAACTTACACTTGTCATAAGTACGTCCCCGTAGTGTGCTAATGCGAAGCCGGAAACACTCGCTACGCATAAAAAAGAGTGAGTTACGAGTTTTTTTTTTCCATTACTCACATGGTCTCATCACACATTTAGGCAAAAAGGACTAAAATATGGACTAAAACACAGCCGTTAGTCTTCGCGGGCGACCGTTCATCTTCAAGGGGAGTATCTGCGGCAGAGTACGTGCCGTGTGCATAAATGCGGACTAACTGTTCGTCCCCGCCGATCTATAAGGAGTAACGGGAAGACGAAACGCATGCAGTTAGTCTCTTTGCTGCGTCGTTAATCCCCTAATGGCATCGTCGTTGCCCTTTCGCGCATATGTCTGCGAACAGTTTTATATTTCCAAAACACAAGCCATTGCAGTCACTGGGTGCTTTAGATGGTGCCACGGGAGAAAATATTGATGTTAGTCATAAGAAAATCGCCTAGGGTTAGTAGAGCGGCTGGTAATGGCAATGAGCGGCGAAGCGCGATTGCCATACGCTTCTCGGCGAGGTTATGTTGATACGCTGTGTTGCATACGATTCGTGCGAGGTAATAACGGCCAAAAAAAGCTTTCAAGCGCCTTAACAGTAACGCCAAAATTAGTGACAATAGCAAAAGTGGATTCCTGAGCGTAATGAATATGTATATGTTTAACAGACGAGAAAAAACGCATGTTGCTGATGACAACTGCAAAACAAAATTGCTCGCTACAGGTAAGCGTCTCGAAGTTATCTTTTACACTCGGTACATAATTGCCTTGGGCTCCAAAGCTATGACAATGCTGCAACTGCTGTAAAACCCGCTTGCATTTCCCAGTCGCAATCGTCTAGAGACGCGAATTTGAAGAATTCAGGCTAACCAACACCGAATTCGCTTTCGCCGATGCAGGAAAATATGGCATGTTTCCTTATTCTGACACTCACGCAGACGACACCTTTCACATACGTTACATAGAGCACTTAACATATGCATCGGACACTAAGAATACACCTAGTTTGCGCTAATTTGCGCGGAAACAAATGAGTCTTCCGATCGCCCGGCTACCTACCTCAACTAGGCGACGACGAGTAGATTGTTATTTACAAGAAAAAACTACGGTTGTGAGGCTGTACTTACAATAAAACTGAGCAATAGTCCCGAAAGTTAGCAAAGCGCTCAACGCAAAGCGCAAATCCCGGTCAAGTTCGCTTGCACGGATAGAAATTCGGACACGAGATGCAATGGATCTGTCGCGTTATGCACATAACTTTATGCTGTACACTTGAATATTATTTACGGCAGCTGCCACCCGGCGGCGTGGCCCAGCGGATAGCACGTCGAATTCGTTGTGTATATATCCGGGCGTCAGGGGTTCGATCCCTGCTGGTGCCAGAGCTTTTTTTTTTTCTGCACTCTACGCAGTTCGTCCTTGGGGAGTATCGGAACGGACCATCCGGGTGGGGGACTAACCGTTCGTCCCCTCGCAGTTAGTCCCCAAAGGGACTAATGATTGTGGCAGAGGCCATTAGTCCCCGAAAGGACGAACTTTTAGTCCTTTTTGCCTAAGAGTGCAGACTTAAGCACCAACCACCAAACGAGCAACAAGAATAGACAAATTTACCGGAAACATATCTCCTCGGAATAATAATAAGAAGAAACCTCTTTTCCGATTCGCGTTTTATTTTGTTCTCGCCTACGCGGTTCACTTTTTCTCGTCAGAAGAGCTTCTTCACTGCCGTTGGACTTTATTTCGCTTTGAAGCAGTCTCGGAATCATGTTACAACTTCGTTCGTGTTGAGAGCGACAACGCTCCCATAACTGCACGCTCTGAAAGAACGAGCTCGCATGCCATGAAATATACAGGGAATCTAACATCTTTTTTTTCAAAAAAGCCGCCCGCATCTTCCCACGGGGGGAACTCGAGTAAATGCGTTGCATCTACTCGAGTCAAGCAAAGCTTCACGCCAAGCGAAAGCCAAGCAAAGACGCCCTTGACTGAATTCCGAACGCGCTCTCCGCCGCTTATATACGTTGAGGGGACTGCGTAAGCCGGTCCCAGTCGACGACGTTGGCGTACTTGTAAAGCGCCGTGGACTCTAGGTGTTTGAGCCAAGCGCGGATGTTGCTTCGCCGGAGAACGCCACACCGGTTATATGCGCAGCGCTCCCGAAGGAGAGGAAACCGCGGAAGAGAGAGTACTGCTACCGACGAAGCCGGCTGCTACCGGCTTCGTCAGTGGCTGCTACCGACGAAGCCGGCTTTTCCGTGCCACCCAGGCGTGAAATAGCTTATCTTGGTCGTGCAGATGAAGATCGGAAAGCATTGGAAGTGTTCAGAAAGGTGGACAAATGCAAGATTCGCTCATCCATTCGGCTGACGTACGGGGGCCTGAATACTTCACCATTTTAACTTGTGGGATGTTATGTGGCCCGAAGTTTTTTCTGCGACAATCAATCCAAAATAAATTTATGGAGAGGACGCAGTGAGGGGCTTTTCCGTGATTCAACAAACATGTGTACAGTTATTCGCAAGCTTCGCAAAATTCCCTGTAGTTGGTGTTTTCGTGAGTCTGATGGGTAGGAGTGACCTCTCGTAGCTGAAGTTGTTGCTGACAGCAGCGGTTAAGCTGCTCTTTCTTGTGCCGGCGGTGAGGCGAAGGCACGTGTTCCTGGCGTTGTCTTTTGCGTTGTCAACGCTTTTTTGGGCACTCGTCTGTCTATTGAGGACCAAATCGAAACTGCCAAACAGTGAGCTGATCATGGCAGAACCTCACGTCCATACCCTACCCTAGGAAACCTTTGAGTGTGGCTCCACCTCTCAAAATGGATCGGGCAAAGGCCGAAATAAACCAGCTAAGCAGCTTACCGTGATGGGGTAGGTGTCAACCTCCGTGGTGACGAATCTGAGCAGATCATAAACCCATTATAGTTGCCACTGGTGGAACCTTTTACCTATCTCATGTCGACTTTAGTGTCTTTCCGGTGACGGCTGGATTCAAATGTGTCTCCGCGGCGCCTTTAGCCACCTGTAATTTTGTGGCCCTTCTACGCTGCGACAGAGTGCTTGACCTCTACCGTAGAGCCCGCCGCGGTGGCTCAGTGGCTAAGGCGTTGCGCTGCTGAGCACGAGGTCGCGGGTTCGATTCCCGGCCGCGGCGGCCGCTTTTCTGATGGAGGCGAAAAGCAAAAACGCCCGTGTGTACGAGACTTCGGCGCACGTTAAAGATCCCCAGGTGGTCAAAATTAATCCGGAGCCCTCCACTACGGCGCGCCTCATCGCCTGCGTTGCGTCGGCGCGTTAAACCCTACAATCATCATCAATCATAATCTCCCGTAGAGTTAGTTTAGTGACCTTCCGGGACAACTAGGCGTCCGCTGGTGCCGTGGTCCCCAGCCGTGTTAGTGACCGCGGAGAGACATCCCTTTTGCCTACCGGAACGATGAGGGTGGCAGCCGGAAGCGAGCACCCGCCTGAATCTGCAATGGCATACAGTGAAAACTAAAATGTCGAATGGTTGAAGTGGCGACATAAGCTTGGCCGACAATGATACCATCGAGGAGACTAAAGGAAGGATTAGTGATTTCAGCCTTCGCCACGCCTGACCAGTGGAGTTCTTCCTCCCTATGTCAGTGTTCACGACGATGAGTCCCTGTTTTTGTGCCCAGCGGCGTATTTAGACGCACTGTGACGATTTTTCCGCTCCGGTACCGACGCCGTCTTGCCTTTTTGTGGCGGTGGGGCTTCTATAGTTTTTCTGCGAAATCAATAAATTTGACCATTGAGGGGAAAGCCGCCGCCGGCGTAGGCGTGAAGAAGTGAAACATCAGAAGCACTGAAAATGAACCTAAACCACGTGTTTGGGATGCGTTTTGTAGAGCGAGGCGTTCTGCTGGGCGAGCTTTAAAGGGACACTGAACTGAATTTGTCAAGCTCCCGTTTTTGCTTGCACTACGAGACTGGCTCAAATTAACACACTTATCATCGTTTATCCGGTTGATAAGTCGGTAATTATTTTATAAAGCACGAAAGAAGAAAAACTACCATGCGCGGTCTGCGGCGGCCCAACCAACAAAAGGCTATGTGACGACAGGAGGAGATGCACTGTGATTGGCTGATGTCCAAGATTATCCTTCAAACAAGTTTCGGTTTCGGTTCTGTAAAACAACATGCTTGACATCCGACGACATCGTTGGATGGGAATTCTCGATATCTCAGTAATCGTCGTACCGCGCTTCTGCTATGTTTTCGGCTGTAAAATGCCTAAGATAAGCCTCCCAGGACGGCTTGGAATCGTAGCAATCCGAGGCCTACGCAGCGGATGAACGCCCTCCGCGTCACCGCAGACGCGCAAATGCCATGCGCTTTTCCCCCATATTGCGAGCTTGCCTCAGCCAAGCCTGTATCGTAAAAAGCGTGTTCGCACCAGGCCATGGGTCTGTTGATTCTGGCCTGTGCCCACTGCCCGCAAGCAGTCGGTGCTTATGGCAAGAGCACGCCAACGAGAACTCGCTAGCGCGTCAGTGTCAGCCTGCGCGCGTTCCGTGGACTAGTTCGTGGAGCAGTGCACGTTACGGCCCAAAAATGGGGAAGTCAGTATAGAAAACATAGGCCGAAAGTGACAAAGTCAACTTACAAAAAAAGAATGTATCCTCGGGGGTTTTGAACTTGTAACTTGCAAAATAACATACCTAGCGCTGCAGACCACTCAGCCACGGGCCAGCGCTGTCAGCGCTGGAAATATAAGGTATATCATGTATAACCAGTTTACACTTTAATTTAGTTTTAGCATTTCAAGCTGCTGAGGTGACTATTTGTTGTAAATCGCTCGTGCAGTAAGCGTCCCCCAAATTTCTACAAAATCTCACGTCTAGCAATTGTATTTCTTAGACAGAAAAGCGGTAGCAGATGCGTAGTCGTGCTGCTGATCGCTGTGCTTGTTCACCCATGCGCAAAAAAGTGCTTCCTGCTTCCTAGTTTTACGCTGTACGGTAAAAGTTTCAGTTGATTTTATTTCCTTAGTACCTATATTGACTTCGCTGACTCTTCTCCTGCCTTCAAGTGGCCCTAGGTTTTCTACTAGAGAACCAGTCAGTGAAGCGTCGCATGTGCGCTTGTGCAGCGCTTGCGTGGAGCGACCTGGACTTGGAGCTTGATACAGTGTACAAACTAACGAAGTAACAAAGGGCAAATTCTTCCATCCACAAACGTGTCGTGGCTTAGTTTCAACTGAGCGAACGAATTGCGACGACTCGTCGGCGGCCGGCGGACTAAACGCTGGGTCGACTGACTTTGTCGGAAGGTCGGCGAGCCGTGCAGTAGCGCAGTCAAGCCAAGTCATCTCCTCCTGACGTCACACGAAAACGCCACAGAAAATGGGCGAGGATACAGAAAGGAGGACAGCATTTTCGAATTGATTTTTGTACCACATAAATTCGCGTAAACGCACTCAGAGACGTCGAAACATGGCCTATGGACTGCGGACAACAATTAGCCAATCCGGACAATCACTTCAGTGTCCCTTTAAGTCGACAGTAGTGACCCAACCAAGTAGCGAACCAACCAAACAGTAGCGAAACTGAACCAAGCGAGTGAACACACAGGGAGAAAAACTGTCCGTCGTCGTTAACTGCACTATTACACGGCAGCAGGACCGAGCAGCGGAGCAACGCGCAGGAGATAGATTGAAGACATTCGAAGCAGCAAACCAGAATTAGATAGGAAAGCGAAGCTTCTAAAGCGGTGAGAGGAGAAATACCTTCGACAACGTGAGGCGGATAGAAAACATTTCCAACCTTCAATCAAACACTAATTCGTTTGCATTCCCAACACTTGAGGATTCCGTAGGTGTCCTTGGGGCTTATTTCTTTGTAGAAGAAAATCGCGTGCCCCTCGCTGCATGCGTTCATAGGATTCAGCATACGTAATCGTCACCGCCCTGATTCTGTTATAAAGAGTCACATTTACAGTAGCTCAAACCACTACGCCCTACCTGAAAAGAAAAAAAAAGAGCATCTAGGTAACGGCGTGATAACAAAAGTCGGGAGAAAATAACGGTTTGTTTAAGCTGTGAAGATCATAAGACTTCAATTATTGATTTTGTAGCCAGCCTGTGAGGTTGTTAACAAACAAACGAAAAAAGGAACGCAAGCATTGATGCACTTTTTTGCAGTTATCTGTTTCTTTCTCAGTTTGCCGTACGAAGCGAAACTTCAGTGCGAGTCTCACAAAACGTTAGCACTGCGTGCAAGGCACGGATAACTGGTCACGTAGTTTCTACTAATTCATGGAATCCATAGCGTGCACTGCATGCAGATTCAGTAGAAAAAGTAATTACCTCTTTTTGGTGTCTGTGCAGTTCAGGGTGTCTATAAAACAGTTGCTGTTAGTGTGGCTCATTCTGTTCACTACCAAGGCTTCGAAAGCAAGGATATAGTGAATGGAGCAGGTCCGTTCAAGAACGCTTCCTAAACAACGGAGCAACGACATCGCCTCTCTCGCATCAAAACATAAATTTAGATGTCTGGTAGTACTTTTTTTTTTTGGCAACGACTTCTTTATGAGAGCCAGGATGTTTTCCGTGACGTTCATATCGGGGCTGTTTGGAGGCCATTCACGAGTCATAATCCCTCTGTTGGAAGTGCTGCGCGGGAGTTCCATCGTGTTTAATACAATGCCTCTATCCGGAAACGGCCCATTTAGGATAAAGAGAAGCATTACTGTTTCTTTTGCGACGCAGTAATACTGGGCCTTAAAGTGCCGCTCTCTATTTTTATACGAACTTAATCTCCACGCGACAGCGTGCTTTACACGTCGTCCGCGCAGCGCCCGCGGGTCGCAGACCATGCACGTTTCTTTGCGATCCCTCAAAATAATAAATATAAACAAACCGTTTAATTTTTAATTTCAGGAATCTGCTTGCATATATATATATATATATATATATATATATATATAACACAGAAATAAGGGTTGGCAGTCGAGAAAACCTCGGAAAGCAAAGGGGAGGATGTGGTAGATCATTGAAACAGATTAAGAATTTGGAAAGAAAGAAAGAAAGTGAAGAAAAAATGCCCGCCAGGTGGGATCCGAACCCACGACCTCCAGAATACCGGTCTGGTGCGATAACCACTACGCTACCGCCGGGGCGATTTTCCCATTCACTTTCTGGGGTATTTATGTTAGGTATGTTTGTTTCCTGTGCTTGGGGGTGGTAGCCAGCGCCATTCGGACTAATCGGGGTGAAGGGGACCTTCTTTTTAACCCCCGGGTCGTGACTCGAGTGTCTACGACATGTCCAGAGTGGTCGACCAGCTTTGAACCCTCTTAAGCTCCCTTTGGCAACAAGACTGCCAGAACAGAGGCCCTCGCTATGCATGTAGCGAATCAGAATAGGAAATGAGGGCCTCGTTGAAAGTAACACAGAAATAAGGGTTGGCAGTCGAGAAAACCTCGGAAAGCAAAGGGGAGGATGTGGTAGATCATTGAAACAGATTAAGAATTTGGAAAGAAAGAAAGAAAGTGAAGAAAAAATGCCCGCCAGGTGGGATCCGAACCCACGACCTCCAGAATACCGGTCTGGTGCGATAACCACTACGCTACCGGCGGGGCGATTTTCCCATTCACTTTCTGGGGTATTTATGTTAGGTATGTTTGTTTCCTGTGCTTGGGGGTGGTAGCCAGCGCCATTCGGACTAATCGGGGTGAAGGGGACCTTCTTTTTAACCCCCGGGTCGTGACTCGAGTGTCTACGACATGTCCAGAGTGGTCGACCAGCTTTGAACCCTCTTAAGCTCCCTTTGGCAACAAGACTGCCAGAACAGAGGCCCTCGCTATGCATGTAGCGAATCAGAATAGGAAATGAGGGGCTCGTTGAAAATAACACAGAAATAAGGGTTGGCAGTCGAGAAAACCTCGGAAAGCAAAGGGGAGGATGTGGTAGATCATTGAAACAGATTAAGATATATATATATATATATATATATATCGAAAAGACGTAATAAGTAGCAGCTCGTTCCTTTAAGGCAAAAATTATGCTGGTTCAGAAGCCGCCACAAACGGTATTACTGATCCGAGCGTGTGGAGAATGTCTTTCGTCGCTCAACACCACTTTTTCCAGCAGGCTGCCGACCACGAGCGATGTTTCTCAGCGAATGGCTGGAGACGCCCCCTTCTCCTAAGCGACATTTATTCACCTGCTAATTCACGTTTAAGGCCAGGTTGTCTCAAATCTTTCTTCCAGCCTGAAATGGAGCTGCTACACATTACACTAAATTTAGCATGCCTTCTACAGGTGTCGTCTGGAGCTCCTTACAGGGCTGATTTACCGTGTCCAACAGCCGTTGCATCATTTTTGCAATTTCGCGTCACTGTACTTCTGTTCTTAACATTTCAACAAGATCTCGGCTTTCTTCCATCGGTACGCTTGAAAGAGTGGCCGCTTATCGAAAAAATAACATTACGTAATGCAGTGAAGGAAGCAGCTACTAAGCCTCTTTCATGCGTCATGATGTACCATTTATATTCACTTCGGGATATTATACGTCCCACATAAATATTGACAATGCAGCTTGTTTACAGGTAAGGTTCAAAACACTGAAACCGTCACATTCTCACGCATACTAAGCAGTACCACGGAACCGCATAAAATCTCGCACCCGCATTTTAAGCGACACAAGCGTAGGCGTTCTTGGTTTTTTTAGGCCGTGAGCATCAGTTAGGAATAGTTGGAGCAGTTGGAAACACCCGCGTAACCAAAGAGCGCTGCCGGTAGCTGTCTCAACACACCGGGACCGGAACCTGTTCAAGTAGGACGCACTACACATATTGTATATATTAATTGCACGCGGGCCAATGTGCATCTGTTTATAGGTGAGAGAATACCTGTAGGTTCACTATATGATTATAGTTCTTAGAAGTTGCGACATATGTTCAAGCACTACCAAAAAATTGCTGCCGTTTATTCCGCTTCTGCTATTCACTGTTTAAGAGCTGAGCTTCCACAGGCCCATTTTGAGAATTATATATAAAAAAAACGTGACAAGCTTCGTACAATACGGTACGCCAGCGAAGAAAGAAAAAGCCCTCAATTTTCCGTTCCGCTTCTCGAAAAACAAAACTAATAATGATGATAAATGATTTACGGTAAGGACAAACAAATTTATCCTATTTGGACATTATCCTGTGGTTGCTGGCGCACGTAGAAAACTGGAAATCAAATTGGCCCACGTACAAAGCGTTGTTGCCGTAAGCAAAGGCGGCCTCGGACGCGTTGTTTTCGCACATGTGGCGGAAATCTACAAAGGCTGATGCCAGCGAGGCGCCACACGAAGGCCAACGCATGATCTGATTGACGTGCCTTTTACGAGCCGTGCTTAACCATTTAGAATTTTATTTGGGTCCAAAAGCTTATTTCCCCATGCCCACACGCCGCCAACGTATTTGTTACGATTGGTATAGGGAGTACCTGGGTATGACCGGAAACGCGGGAACATGCTTGCGAAGAAGTGCAACCTGATGAGAGAAAACCGCTCACCATACCAGGCATTTTTTTTGTATTTGAAATGTGAAAAGCTCTTCAATGATGCTATCGGAACTTATATGCTCCAGTAAGGAGTTTTGTTTGTTCACCAACTTGTCCCACAAATCACAGTAGAAGGAGTTTATGTAATAAGATACATTTATTCGAAACACAATTTTTAAAGGCTTGTGCAGTATCGCCAGACACACGACAACTACATGTTTACATCGAGGAAGCCACTGGGATAGTGTAGCGGTGGTCAGTGATAATGTACTCCCGTAAAGGTCTCAGATCTTCATTTATCCTCGCTTTCACAGATGTCTATCTCTGAATAGGGCTGGTGGTTCCCTCTCACGGTGTTTTCATTTTTAACACTCGCAGTACTCTTCAGAAGGGGTAGCCTAGTAATAAATCCTTTCTCGGTTTTTTTTAAATGAGTGCCTCAGAATTACCGATATTTTAAAAAGAAGAGCACGAATTCTTTTTGCTGAATAGCACGAAATATTTTTGGACATGTACAAGGAATGTAGGTAGATACGTCGCTATTTGATTTCCTTCTTTGGCCCCTATAACAGACAATGAGGTAGACGTTCCCTGCTTCTTTTAACAAATGTACTGGTGGTTCACACAGCACGTCGATCGGTCAAAAAGAAGGGGAAATAGTCTAAACTGCATGTGTCAGATATTTCGTCGCACTTATTAGTTATCGCAACCTTCGCCTAACCTTGCATCAACCTCACCCTCAACTAACCAAGGCGGAAGCAATCGTCTGGCGTTGTTTACAAACAAACACCTATTACAACGCATTCATCCTCCCCTATATTTCTCCTGCTTAATATCCCCTTACCTCTCCTTTCTGCCCCTCTCTTAATACTACATACCACATGCTGTGGGCCTGCCAAAACACCATATCGCTCTCCCCTAATCCCCACCCTTCGCCTGAGCAGTGAGAGATCTTGCTGACCAGCTCCAGTCACGCTGAGCAAAGCTGCCCACGGTCACCGTTTGCACTATTAAACGTCAATTCTCTCCCTTTTATCCATAAATTCACATTTGCGTTTGGCCTCAAGGGCCGAACGACTGCGAAGCTAGCGCGTTTAATGGACAAACGCGTTTTACGTTAGGAAATTCCACTAGTAATACACAGGTGTTCTATAATCTGAGGAAGTTTTGGATCTGGTGCCACGCGCAAAATAAATGCAGGGATTTCGCGAAGTACCCGCGAGTCCTTTTTTTCTTCGTCTAGTTTAAGAAACAGGACCGAATAACAAAGTGGAAATTTTTTTGAGGACCAGTGGCAATTTTTTTTAAGTTAGAGCGAGAGTTGAAATTCGGACTGAAGTTCTGCAACCGAAACATCTGTGAATATTTTTCTCGTGATAAAAAAAAATACATTATTCTAAAGGTAGATCGCTTGTTTGGTTTCAGTCTTAAGGCTAAAAAAAAAATAAAATCAACCTTAGCCGGCCCCGGCCGATCAACGTCAACCTAGCTGGCTTGTTGAACGCCCATGTTGAATACGCACATTAAATTAATAGCGAACGCACCGGTTAGACGACGTTGTTTTGAAAGGAAGCTTTCCTCTACCCTCTTTCCGGTTTTTCGGGGTGCTGGTGCTGGTGCCCCTTCTCAAATAGCGCGCCACTGTGCCACTGTGTTTTATCTTGCGGCAGATAACGCTGGCCTCCCGGTCTCGCGCCCGCAGCGCCAAGAAGCGACTGGCCGAAGGAGGCCCCAATTCATGTGTGTGTAACGTTCTCTGCTCTTGGAGCCGGGGGCGTCTAAACAGTGCGCTGGCCCGCAGGAACGCCATCGCTGTCGCCATCCGGCTGTACTCTGAAGCAAACCACATCTTCACCGATGGCTCCTGCATGCCTGAGCGCAGTTCCTCCGGAATATTCACTCCTTCTACTGGACAGACGTTCTCCTATCACCTCGAGCGCGCAACATCATCCATGACCACCGAGCTGCACGCCATCAAGGAAGCTGTACGCTACATTTTACGCCAGGGGCCAAAACAATGGACTGTTTTCACGGACTCGAAGGCGGCTCTCCAGAGCCTGCAACGCAGCGATTGCTTCATCATTCGTGAACATGCCTCTCGGGACATCATATACCTGCACCCCCTTGCCAACGATGCTGGACACCGCATAAAGTTTCAGTGGCTTTCCGGTCACTGTGGTGTTTTAGGAAGCCAGAAGGCGGATGAGGCTGCTCGCAAGGGCCTGGAAATGCGGAATTTGAGGACGATTTCCTTCCCTAAGCGTAATGCCACGGCTGTGGTGAAGGCGGTCGTTTTATTAGAACGGAACCGCCTCTGGTCCCTTCCAGAGCACCACCATGCCTTCCTACGCTACATAGAGCCTGAGCTCAGAATAAGGCTGCCAGAGGTACTTCCAAGCCGATTAGAGGCGTTATACGACCAACTGCGTCTCAACGCAGCGCTTACGAAGTCACATCACACCTTTTTCGATTTGGAGTCACCACTAATCCATACTGCGACAACTCCGGGTCGCTGGAAACCGTGGAGCACTTGCTGTTTGAATGTTCCCCATCTATACATGCAAGGTGCAGTCTTGTGGAGGAACTAGAGCACCTCAGTCCAGGACAAATGACATTGAAAGTACTTCTTGATCCCTGACCATCTTCACCAGCCGAACGCAAAGTACTGCCGGCGTTGTTTGACTATTTGGACGAGGTGGGCGTCATTGCAGTGATCTAGAGTTTAGAAGACGGATTTTTATTCCAAATAACACTGAAACGCGGGCTAGTTGGCGACAATTCATGACTGTAACCTGAGCGCACAAAAAACGAGGACTGAACGAGGACTGAACGAGGACTAACCTGAGCGTCCCTCTTTTTGTTATTTTTCTCTCTTCTTTTATTTCTTCTCTTTCTTCCTCTTTCTTCTGCCCTGTAATCTGTCGGGCGTTTTTTTTTTTCCTCTCCCCCCTTTCCCCGCACGGTGTCTAAATTCCGGCAAACATCTCGGCCTTCTCTTCTAAAACGAGCCTTTCTCTCTCTCTCTCTCTCTCTCTCTCTCTCTCTCTCTCTCTCTCTCTCTCTCTCTCTCTCTCTCTCTCTCTCTCTCTCTCTCTCTCTCTCTCTCTCGCTGTCTCCTTTTGCTGTCGTAGTGGACGCTACGAGCTAGTTTCATAGCAATGGCCTCGGGTAAACCTTTGCTAGTCTTTTCATCTGCACAACTCTATAGGGTGACGTGAAAGACTATGGTCGGTTACGCGCACTTCAGGAGTCGCCATCGGTCGTCTTCGCCACAGCGCTCCAGAAGGACCAATTGAAGTGACCAAGTGTACAAATTCGGCAAATGATGAAGTCCAACTCCTGACTTATCTAAAAAAGTTCATGTGCGCAGGAGAACACGCCAGGTGTGAAATGGCGTTTCGGGTTGTGAATATGGCCCTGCATGATGGGCCTTTTCAGTGAAATTGAATGCTTGTTCACGTCATTCCCCGAATTTGAACAATTGGCCCCTTCGATTGGTCATTGTGAAGCACTGCGGTAAAAAACGCTTTGCGGGGACTTCTTAGAATGCACGCATGACGGGTACATGCACGGGACGTCATTATTTA